>NC_067446.1:2527329-2658710 GCF_009764475.1 Pristis pectinata | reverse complement strand
AATTAAACTAGTAATTATAAAAGCCTAACCTTCTCCCTACACAGTGCTCATCCCCCTCCATTTCCCTGCACGTCCTGAGAGCCTCTTAAATCCCTCTATCGTATCTGCCTCCACCCCCACCCCTGGCAGCACATTCCAGGCACCCACTACCCTCTGCATGGGAAAAACTTGCCCCGCTCACCTCCTTTGAACTTACCCCCCTCTCACCTTAAATGTACGCCCTCTGGTATCAGACATTTCGACCCTGGGGGGAGAAAGATACCGGTTGTCTGTGCCTCTTCCGATCTCCCCTCCGGAGAGAACAACCCAAGTCTGTCCGACCTCTCCTGATAGCTCGTGCCCTCTAATCCAGGCAGCGTCCTGGTGAACCTCTTCTGCACCCTCTCCAAAGCCCCCACACCCTTCCTGTAACGGGGGCGACCAGAACTGCGCGCGAGTCTCCAAAAGCGGCCTGGCCGAGGTTTCACTCGGTGACGCCGTCCTGTAATGGGGGAGGGTGCACGGTTTTGGATGGGAGGTTTCAGCAGGGAGGGTGGTGCGTTTGGTGTGGGAGGGGGGGTGAGGGTGAGGCAGGGGGGGCTGTCTGAACTGTTCCTCCCTCAGTGCGCAGGGGGTGCGTTCACGCCGGATGTGCGGACCACCAAGGACTACCAGGACGGGTTCCTCCAGTTCGCGCGCAGCCACCCGCTGATGTACAACGCGGTGCACCCCGAGCACGGTCGGCCCCTGGTCATCCGCACCAACGTGGGCTACAGGTTCACCGCCCTGGCCGTGGATCAGGTCGACGCGGTGGACGGGCGCTACGAGGTGCTGTTCCTTGGCACAGGTGGGCAGCGTGGGAGGGGGGAGCGCCGCGGGAGGGGCGGGGAGGGGGGGGGCGAGGAGGGACGGGCGGCGGGGAGGGGGCGGCGAGGAGGGAGCTTCGCTGAGTTACTCATCTAATAAGACAGGATTTAATTCCTCTTTTTAGAAGAGCCTGGGTGAGGATTTGTTATACGGTGCGAGATCGGGTAGTGTTGACATTCACCGGGACCAGGTTTGCCCTTGTACTGCAGGGCAGGCAGGCGATGAGGAGGAGGTTGTCAGTGCATCAGCCTGTACTACGAGAGGGTTTGAGCGCGGGAGCCGGGAATACCGGAGAGGGGAGGGTGATACCGTCTGGCCTCAAGCCTCCTGTCTTCTCTCCTACCCACCCCCCCCCGCCGCCCCCCCTCAGACTTGGGTACAGTCCAGAAGGTCGTGGTGGTGACGGATTCGAAGGGTAAACTGGAGGAGCTGACGCTGGAGGAGGTGCACGTTTTCCGGGTGAGCTGGGACTAGGAGCGGGATGTCTGCTCGGGTTCCCAGTTGGGATCGGTGTGACGCCAGCATTTATCGCCTGTCCCTGATGTGCCCCCTCGTGAAGGGGGTGGGGTGGGGGTTTAGGGTGAGCCGCCCCCACCCCCCCTCCCCCGAACCACCACTGTCCGTGTGGGGAAAGGGCTGTCGGGGGAGGGAGGGAGGGAGTTCCGGGATTTAGACCCGGCGCTGATGAAGGAATGTCGATAGATTTCCAATTCAGGGGAACCTGTGGGCGGTGGCGCTCCCCTGCGCCCGCCGCCCCCGGCGGGAGGGGCGGCGGGTTCGGGGGGTGCTGCCGGTGTAGACCCAGGCAGGTGGGGAGTGTCCCGTCACGCTCCTGACTTGTAGACGGGCAAGAGAGGTAATGTGGCGGATGTGGAGTGCATGGACTAACCCCACCCAGGCAAGTGGGGAGTGTCCCGTCACACTCCTGACCTGTAGATGGGGAACAAGTAATGTGGCGGATGTGGAGTGCATGGACTAACCCCACCTAGGCAAATGGGGAGTGTCCCGTCACACTCCTGACTTGTCGATTGGGGAAAGGCCTCGGGGTGTCAGGAGGTGAGTCACTCACCACAGGATCCCCACCCTCCGACCTGCTCCCTGCAGCCTCAGTGTGTGTGTGTGTGTGTGGCTGGTCCGGTTGAGTTTCTGGTCAGTGGTGACCCCCAGGGTGTTGAATTTTAATCTCAGTCAGAAGCGCCTTGAGTTAGAGAGAGATGGGGTGGGGTGGGGTGGGGGGGAGTTCAGCCGGGGTTCCTGCCCCCCATCCCTGCCCAGTGACCCCCGGGTTAGAGAGACACGATCTCACCTGAACTCTCTTGAACTCTCTCTGTGTTTCCAGACTCCTGCCGCGGTGAAGGACATCCGAATCTCCTCGAAACGAGTAAGGACGCGGGAACCAGGGTTGCCGTGGGGCGGGGAAGGATTCCTCAGCGAACTTCACCCCTCCCTCCCCGCCGCCCCTCCGTCCCACAGCTCTCCCTCGGCGCTCCCTCCTCGCCGCCTCTCCCCTCCCCACACCCCCCCCCCAACTGACGGTCTTCCTGCTCTGTCCCGCAGCAACAGCTATACGTCTCCTCGAGGGTCGGCGTTACGCAGCTCTCTCTCCACCGCTGCGCGCGCTACGGGCGCGGCTGCGCTGACTGCTGCCTGGCACGCGACCCCTACTGCGCCTGGGACGGGGAGACGTGTTCCCGGTACACGCCGGCCGTGAAACGGTGGGTCCCGCCCCGCCGGGGGAGGGATTGGGGGGTGGGGAGGGGTCAGCGAGAGGAGGGACGAGAGGGGGAGGGTGTGGGGCGTAGGAGAGCGGGAGGGGAAGGGTCAGGGGGGAGGGATGGAGGGAGGAGGGGTCAGGGGTGGAGGGACAGAGGTGGGGAGGAGTCAGGGATGGACAGAGGAGTCGAGGGGAGGGTCTCGGGGGGTGGGGAAGAGTCGGGGCAGGGCCTGAGCGAGGAGGGGGGTCAGGTGGAGGGACGGAGGGAAGAGGGATCAGTGGGGAGGGACGGGAGTTGGGGAGGGAGCGCGGAGGAGGGGGAGATCGAGTGTCAGTGGTGGGGAAATCGAGGGACGAGGGGAAATTGAGGGACGGAGGGAGATAGCGAAGGTTGGAGGCAATGTGCACTCACCTGCCGCCCCCTCACCTCCCCCCCCCCCCCACCTCCCGCTCTTCCCCACAGTCGGAGAAGACGACAAGACGTCAGGAACGGTGACCCCATCCGGCAGTGCCAGGGACATCACATGAAAGGTATAGGGGCTCGAAACGCCCTCCGTCACTTGTGGGGAAGGAAAATTATCCCATCGCAGAGACGGGAACCGTGCGCGGTGCTGCCGGCGTGGGTCCGACCCAGGGGGACACGGAGACGGGAACCGTGCGCGGTGCTGCCGGCGTGGGTCCGACCCAGGGGGACACGGAGACGGGAACCGTGCGCGGTGCTGCCGGCGTGGGTCCGACCCAGGGGGACACGGAGACGGGAACCGTGCGCGGTGCTGCCGGTGTGCGTTTCGTTATTCCGCCCTGGAGCGAGAGTGAGAGGTTGCTTTTCTGGGGAGTTGGGAGCTGCCGGTGACCGGGGTTGTCTGTGCCCGCAGTGGGGAGGCTGGAGTCGAACACGGTACAGTTCGGTGTGGAAGGAAGTAGCACGTTCCTCGAGTGCCAGCCACGGTCGCCCAGGGCCAGCACCAAATGGTTGGTGCAGCGTACTCCCTCTTCCCGACGGAAACTGGTACATAGCCTTCGGATTTAAACACGGGAGGGGCGGTGAGGAGGGAGCGCCGCGCTGTGGGAGGGGCGGTGAGGAGGGAGCGCCGCGCTGTGGGAGGGGCGGTGAGGAGGGAGCGCCGCGCTGTGGGATGGGTGTCTGAGAGACAGTGTGTATGTGTGAGACAGTGTGTGTGTCTATGTGTCCACATGTGTGTCCCCGTGTGTGTGTCCTTGCATGTGTGTCAGTGTGTGTTCCCAAGTGTGTGTGTCCCGTGTGTCCGAGTGTGTGTCCCTGTGTGTCTCTGTGTCAGTGTGTGTGTTCCTGAGTGCGTCCCCCCCGTGTGTGTGTGTCCCTGTGTGTCTCTGTGTCAGTGTGTGTGTGTGTGTGTGTGTGTCCGTGTACGTCTCTGTGTCAGTGTGTGTGTCCCCGAGTGTGTGTCCCCCTGTCTGTGTGTGTGTCCCTGTGTGTGTGTGTTAGTGTGTGTCTCTGTGTCAGTGTGTGTGTCCCAGTGTGTCCCACCCGTGTGTGTGTGTCCCTGTGTGTGTGTGTGTCAGTGTGTGTCTCTGTGTCAGTGTGTGTGTCCCAGAGTGTGTCCCACCCGTGTGTGTGTGTCCCTGTGTGTGTGTGTGTGTCCCTGTGTGTCCATGTGTGTCTCTGTGTCAGTGTGTGTGTCCCCGAGTGTGTGTCCTCCCATGTGTGTGTGTCCCTGTGTGTGTGTCCGTGTGTGTCTCTGTGTCAGTGTGTGTGTCCCTGAGTGTGTGTCCTCCAGTGTGTGTGTGTGTGTGTGTCCGTGTGTGTCTCTGTGTCAGTGTGTCCCCGAGTGTGTGTCCTCCCGTGTGTGTGTGTGTGTGTCCCTGTGTGTCCCTGTGTCAGTGTGTGTCTGTGTCAGTGTGTGTGTCCCCGAGTGTGTCCCCCCTGTGTGTGTGTGTGTGTGTGTGTCCGAGTGTCTCTCCGTGGGGTGGGCTCCCCCCAGCTGTGACCGGTGCAGTTTCGGTAACGGGCTGCCTGTCCGTTCCCTAACCCCACAGCTCCGGCGGGACCCGCGGTTGGTGAGCACGGACCAGGGGCTGCTGCTCCGAGCGTTGGAACCGAGAGACGCCGCCATTTACCACTGCGTCACCACGGAGAACGGCTTCAGCCAGACGGTGGCACGCCTGGACCTGCGGGTGCTGGGCCCGGCGGTGCTGGGGGTCCCAGTGGTCCCGGGGACAGACCCCCACACCCACCTCCTGGACGGACCCGCCATCGACCGCTACTGCCAGGGCTACTGGCAGGGTCTGAGGGGCAACGGTCGGGGGCCCAGGGGCTGAGGGGCTGCCCCCCGAGGGGTGGGGGGGGGAAGGGAGGGGACTAGGGTGTCCCCCGCATCCACTCACCCCCACCCCCAACACGTCCACGGAGCAGCCCAGTGACTGGGGCCTGCGGGGGGGATGTTCGACTGCGGTGTGCGTCACACTGGGGGCTCGAGCTCTCCTGAGGCACAACTGGGAGGGGGCAGGGTGCTGGTCTGTATCTCCTCCTCTCTGTGTGTCTCTCCCTTTGTGTGTGTGTGTCTCTCCCCCCTCTCTCTCCCTCAATCCCCCTCTCCCTCTCCCCCCCTCCCCCTCTCACTCTCCTCCCTCTATCTCTCTACCCGCCTCCCTCTCCCCCCTCCCATTTACCCATTAACCCAACACTCCAGGTCAGCCCTGTGTTTGCTGCTGGTGGGATCTTGCCGTGCAGTCAGCTGTAACCGGCGGGACTGTGGGGGAACAGGGCAGCAAGGGGCGTCGGGAGGTGCCGTGGGCGGGGTCGGGTACAGAGGGGGCCCGGTTTACCGCCCCCATTGTCCGAGGGCTCGTTCTCACTCCCACCTTTCCCGGGAACCTCGCCCTCACCTCGAAGAATCCCGCCGGAGCAAACCGTTCATTAAATTAAGTGGTTTTACTTCTACTGTTGAAGTTTCTGGTGTCGACTGTGTGGTTCTCTGCTTGAGGGGAGGGGCTGAGGGTGCGGGAGGGGTTTGTGGACTCACACGGGAAACTTGGGAGGGTGGGGATCCTGCGGTGGGTGACTCACCTTCTGACACCCCAAGGCCTTACCCCCATCTACAAGCCAGGAGTGTGACGGGACACTCCCCACTCGCCTGGGTGGAGTTAGTCCATGCACTCCGCATCCGCCGCATTACCTGTCCCCATCTACAAGTCAGGAAAAGCTTCGGGACTGGGGAACAATCGGAGAATTGTCTTGGGAGCTCGGATCGGATCACGAGACGTCTCCCACTCCCTCAATCCACCCCCCTCCCCCCTCCGGCCGATGAATATATTTTCTTCTGCCAAAGCCCCCTGCGGGTCAGGTCATCCGATTCGGAGGGGGGTGGTGGTGGGAAAAGGGATCAATTGGATGAAAGGTCGGAGACTTCGGGATTCCGTTCCTGCCCTGGGATTTTGGGATTGGTGCGGCGTGTCCCACTCTGCCTCCGTCCCTGTGACTGAGCTCGCTCACCAGCACCGCACATCTTCGGAATGGCCTCCACCAGAGAGGCCCTTCGGCCCACTGAGTCTGTGCTAACCCTCAGCCGAAGCGTTGCGCCGATTCCCCTTCTATCCCCTGCAGATTCTACCCTTGGGGATTGGGTTTATTGCCCCTGACGGAGGATGTGAAGTTTGGTATTTGGTGGCTGCTGAAGAGTCCGAGACATTAAAATTTCTCCGAGTTACAAGAATAAATCTCAATAGCGCAAAATAGGAATAACGAGGGAGTGTTCACGGCCCATTCACCGAATCCGACGGCTGTCCCTGAATCGCTGAGTGTGGGTCTTCAGGCTCCTGTACCTCCTCCCCGATGGGCGTTCTCCCCGGTCTGATTGCTGCCCCGTGTGAAGGGGGGAGGGAACGTCCGGCTGCAGCAGGGAGGGGTTGAAGATGTCCTCAAACCGGTTTACAGGACCCGGCCAGGATCAACAACTACACCGGGGGTGGGGGGGGGGGGGGGGGTAGGAAATTAAATCCACAGACAACCTTCCCCCCACACGTATCAGTGGGATTGGGTCCAAACTGGAGTACCCGGGATAAATCCCCATGGTCAGTGTGCAAATTGCACACGAACACACACAGCCAGACACACACAGCCCCCCACGCGCGCACACACACAGCCACAGGTCAGGATCGAACCCAGGTCTCCGAGACAGCAGCTTTACTGTGCCACCTCTCCCCGGGTTTTCAGGGGAAGGTCACAGACCGTACCAGGACGCAGGGAGAGGCACGATTGTGGAAATGTCCATGTTTAACGCAGAAATCTCAATCAGAGGTGTCTTGAGGGAGGGAGGGGGGATCTTTTTGCCCCGAGGGGGGGTCCTGGAATGTGCAACGCGCCTCCTGAGGGGGTCTGGCGGAGTCAAGAGACCCTCACGACACCGAAGGAGTAGCCGGCCGAGGCGGGAAAGAGCACGGACTGGGGCACCGGGGAGCGGGAGGGGTGTGGATGGGGAGACGGCACGGTCTGTCTTGCTCCCCCGGCGAAGCGTGGCTCCCAAAACAAGACTTGCAGTCCAGCCGAAGTGAGGCGAGAGAGAAGGAAGAGGCTACTCCGCCCATCGCGGCTATCCTGCCCTTGAACGATTTACCGTTGAGGGCTCTGGAGGTTTGGTATTGGTTTATTATTGTCACTTGTACCGAGGTCCAGTGAAAAACTTGTCTTGCAAACCGATGGTACAGGTCAATTCATTACACAGTGCAGTTACATTGGGTTAGTACAGAGTGCATTGATGTAGTACAGGTAAAAACAATAACAGTACAGAGTAAAGTGTCACAGCTACAGAGAAAGTGCAGTGCAGGCAGACAATAAGGTGCAAGGGCCACGACGAGGGAGATTGTGAGGTCAAGAGTCCACCTTATCGTTCAATAGTCTTACAACAGCGGGGCAGAAGCCGTCCTTGAGCCTGGTGGGACGTGCTTTCAGGCTTTTGTATCTTCTGCCTGATGGGAGAGGGGTGAAGAGAGAATGTCTGGGGTGGGTGGGGGTCTCTGATTATGTCGGCTGCTTTCCCGAGGCAGCGGGAAGTGTAGACAGAGTCCGCGGAGGGCAGGCTGGTGTCCGTGACGCGCTGGGCCGTGTCCACGACTCTCTGCAGTTTCTTGCAGTCCCGGGCAGAGCAGTTAACGTACCAAGCCAGGATGCATCCGGATAGGATGCTTTCTGCAGTGCATCGGTAAAATATTGGGCAGAAGGGAGTAACGATCCCTTACAGGGATGAATGACGCCGAGGAATAAAGAAAAGCTCTTTGTCGGAAAACCTCCCGGAGATTGTGGAGGCAGGATTGGAGTTAGTCCATGCACTCCACATCCGCCACATTACCTCTCCCCCCGTCTACAGGTCAGGAGTGTGACGGGACACTCCCCACTCGGCTGGGTGGAGTTAGTCCATGCACTCCACATCCGCCGCATTACCTCTCCCCCCGTCTACAGGTCAGGAGTGTGACGGGACACTCCCCACTGGCCTGGGGGCGAGGGCGGCTCCAACGACTCTCGAGAAGCTCGACCCCGTCCGGGACAGAGCAGCCCGCTCGATCGACCCCCCCACCCACCCCCCGGAAACACTCCCTCCCTCCCTCCGCCACAATGGCCGCACCATCTACAGAACCCACCGTGGTCCCTCGCCCGGGGGCTGAACCCGCGCCCCCTCTCCCTCGGAGGGCAGCGGGGCGCAGGGGAGCACCACCCCACCCCGCCCCCCCCCCCACCCCCCGACTTGGAAACCTATCGCCCGTCCTCCACCGTCTCGGATTTCCCCGCACAAACCCAAAAGCTGCCGCACCTCCCCACCTGACCTCCTGATAAGTGGGGTTAATTGATTAAATGCCCCCCCAGGTGGTAAAGAAGGCGTACGGCATGTTTGCCTTCATTAGGCGAGGCACTGAGTCCAAGAGTCGGTAAGTTACGTTGCAGCTTTACAACACCTTAGGCCACATCTGGAGTATAGCATTCGGTTCTGGTCGCCCCCCCCCCCCCCCCATTACAGGAAGGGTGTGGGGGGCGGGGGGCTTTGGAGAGGGTGCGGGAGAGGTTCACCAGGACGCTGCCTGGATTAGAGGGTGTGAGCTATAAGGAGCGGCTGCATAAACCAGGGTTGCTTTCTCTGGAGGCGGATATAAGATTACGAGAGGCACAGATAGACAGCCAGTATCTTATGGCCACCCCAGGGTCAGAATATCTAACACCAGAGGGCGTGTATTTAAGGTGAGAGGGGGTGAGTTCTTTCTCCCCCCACAGAGAGCGGCGGGTGCCTGGAATGAGCTGCCAGGGGTGGGGGTGGAGGCAGACACGACAGAGGGGTGTAAGAGGCTGTCGGACGCGGAGGGAGGCGGACACACTGCGGGCAGGAGGGACCGGGGGCCGCCAGGCGTCGTCAGTTTAATGAGTTAGGCACAACATTGTGGGCCGAAGGGCCTGTCCCACATTGTTCGAAATTGCTACCTGTCCCCGCTCAACAATTTTGCAGGGGGAGGGAGGTGCTCACCCCGTCCCCACCCCCCGCCGGGACTCCGAGAGAGAAACTAACCCCAAGTCTGTCCGATTTCCTCGAATCCGGGCAGCATCCTGCTGAACCTATTCTACTCCCTCTCCAAAGCCTCTCTGTTCTTCCTGGAAGTAGATGGGGGTGGGGGGGGTGGGGGTGAGGTGAGAGGGTGGATGGGGGGTGGGGAGGGGGGATGGGGGGTGGGGGTGAGGTGGGAGGGTGGATGGGGGGGTGGGGAGGGGGGATGGGGGTCAGATGGGAGGGTGGATGGGGGGGGTGGGGAGGGGGGATGGGGGGTGGGGGTGAGGTGGGAGGGTGGATGGGGGGTGGGGAGGGGGGATGGGGGGTGGGGGTGAGGTGGGAGGGTGGATGGGGGGGTGGGGAGGGGGGATGGGGGTGAGGTGGGAGGGTGGATGGGGGGGGGGGGGGAGGCACCAGAACTGAAAGGGTCTCCACCCTGAAATGACAACAGTTCGTTTCCCTCCACAGACGCTGCCCGGCCTGCTGAGTTCCTCCAGCACTTTGTGAGTGTGTGTGAGTGTGAGAGAGTGTGGGTGTGAGTGTGAGAGAGTGTGGGTGTGAGTGTGAGAGAGTGTGGGTGTGAGTGAGTGTGTGTGTAAGAGTGCGAGTGTGTGTGTGAGAGTGTGAGAGAGTGTGTGTGTGAGTGTGTGTGTGTGTGTGAGTGCGAGTGTGAGAGTGAGTGTGAGAGTGTGGGTGTGAGTGTGTGTGAGTGTGTGTGTGTGAGAGAGTGTGAGTGTGTGTGTGAGTGTGAGTGTGAGCGTGTGGGTGTGAGTGTGTGTGAGTGCGAGAGTGTGTGTGTGAGAGTGTGTGAGAGTGTGAGTGTGTGCGAGTGTGAGTGTGTGAGTGTGAGAGTGTGTGAGTGTGTGTGTGAGTGCGAGTGTGAGAGTGAGTGTGAGAGTGTGGGTGTGAGTGTGTGTGAGTGTGTGTGAGTGCGAGTGTGAGAGTGTGTGTGAGTGTGAGAGTGTGTGAGTGAGTGTGTGTGAGTGTGTGTGAGTGCGAGTGTGAGAGTGTGTGTGAGTGTGTGTGAGAGTGTGTGAGTGTGTGTGTGAGAGTGTGTGTGAGTGTGAGTGTGTGTGAGAGTGTGTGAGTGTGTGTGAGTGCGAGTGTGAGAGTGTGAGTGTGAGAGTGTGTGAGTGAGTGTGTGTGAGTGCGAGTGTGAGAGTGTGGGTGTGAGTGTGTGTGAGTGTGTGTGAGTGCGAGTGTGAGAGTGTGTGTGAGTGTGTGTGAGAGTGTGTGAGTGTGTGTGAGTGCGAGTGTGAGAGTGTGTGTGTGAGTGCGAGTTTGAGTGTGGGTGTGAGTGTGTGTGAGTGCGAGTGTGGGTGTGAGTGTGTGTGAGTGCGAGTGTGTGTGTGAGTGTGTGTGAGAGTGTGTGAGTGTGTGTGAGTGCGAGTGTGAGAGTGTGTGTGAGTGTGAGAGTGTGTGAGTGAGAGTGAGTGCGAGAGTGAGAGTGTGTGTGTGTGTGAGAGTGTGTGAGTGTGTGTGTGAGAGTGAGTGTGAGAGTGTGAGTGTGTGTGAGAGTGTGAGTGTGTGTGAGTGCGAGTGTGAGAGTGTGAGTGCGAGAGTGAGTGTGTGAGTGTGAGAGTGTGTGAGTGAGTGTGAGTGTGTGTGAGAGTGTGTGTGAGTGTGAGTGAGTGTGTGTGTGAGTGTGAGCGTGTGTGTGAGTGTGAGTGAGTGTGTGTGTGAGTGTGAGCGTGAGAGTGTGGGTGTGAGTGTGAGTGTGTGTGTGTGAGTGTGAGAGTGTGGGTGTGAGTCTGTGTGAGTGTGTGTGAGTGTGTGTGAGAGTGTGTGAGTGTGTGTGAGAGTGTGAGTGCGAGTGTGAGTGAGTGTGAGAGTGTGGGTGTGAGTGTGTGCGAGTGTGAGAGTGTGTGTGAGTGTGAGTGTGTGTGAGAGAGTGTGTGTGAGTGCGAGTGTGAGAGTGTGTGTGAGTGTGAGTGTGAGTGCGAGAGTGAGTGTGTGAGTGAGTGTGAGTGTGTGTGAGTGTGTGAGTGTGAGTGAGTGTGTGTGTGAGTGTGAGTGAGTGTGTGTGTGAGTGTGAGTGTGTGGGTGTGAGTGTGAGTGTGTGAGTGTGAGAGTGTGGGTGTGAGTCTGTGTGAGAGTGTGTGAGTGTGTGTGAGAGTGTGTGAGTGTGTGAGTGCGAGTGTGAGAGTGTGGGTGTGAGTGTGTGCGAGTGTGAGAGTGTGTGTGTGTGAGTGTGAGAGTGTGTGAGAGAGTGCGAGTGCGAGAGTGAGTGTGAGTGTGGGTGTGAGTGAGTGTGTGTGAGAGTGTGTGAGTGAGTGTGAGTGAGTGCGAGTGCGAGAGTGAGTGTGGGTGTGAGTGTGAGTGTGTGTGAGAGTGTGTGAGTGAGTGTGAGTGAGTGCGAGAGTGAGTGTGAGTGTGGGTGTGAGTGTGTGTGAGAGTGTGTGAGTGAGTGTGAGTGAGTGCGAGTGCGAGAGTGAGTGTGGGTGTGAGTGTGAGTGTGTGTGAGTGCGAGTGTGAGTGTGAGTGTGGGTGTGAAAGAGTGTGTGAGTCGCTCCAGATCTGCAGCCGCCCGAGTCGAGCCTGATGCATCCGGAGCCTGGGACGCGGGTGGCGGGTGTGAGCGGGGGGGGTGTGAGCGGGGGGTGTGAGCGGGGGGTGTGAGCGGGGGGGGTGAGCGGGGGGGGGTGAGCGGGGGGGGGGGGGTGAGCGAGGGGGGTGTGTGAGTGGGGGGGGTGTGAGTGGGGGGGGGTGTGAGTGGGGGGGGTGAGCGGGGGGGTGGGCGAGGGGGGGAGTGAGGGGGGGGTGTTAGCGGGGGGTGCGAGCGGGGGGGGGGGGTGTGTGAGAGCGGGGGGGGGGTGAGCGGGGGGTGAGCGGGGGGGTTGAGCGGGGGGGGTGAGCGGGGGGGGGGTGGTGAGCAGGGGGGAGTGAGCGGGGGGGTGAGCGGGGGGGGGTGGTGAGTGGGGGGGGGGTGAGCGGGGGGGTTGAGCGGGGGGGTGAGCGGGGGGGTGTGAGCGGGGGGGTGGTGAGGGGGGGGGGGGTGTGAGCGGGGGGGGGTGAGGGAGGGTGAGCGGGGGGGGGTGTGAGCGGGGGGGGGGGGGGGGGGGGGGGGGGGGGGGGGGGGGGGGGGGGTGGTGGGGGGGGGGGGGGGGGGGGGTGAGGGGGGGGGTGGTGAGCGGGGGGGTGAGGGAGGGTGAGCGGGGGGGGTGGTGAGGGGGGGGTGAGGGGGGGGTGTGAGCGGGGCTCTCGGTGGGATCGGCCTCTGCAGGTCCCACAATGCAAAGTGGAGCCGGGCGGCCGGCGGAGCCAAGACTGATCTTCCAGAAGGAGGGTTGCGTCAGACAACCTGATGTAATCGGAAACGGTGTCGCCCTCAGTGCAGTCGGTGACTCTGCGAGTGCTCGCTACAGGGACGTGTGTGTGTGTGTCCCCTGGTGTGGCTTCGGACAGAGAATACACACACACACACACCCCCCCCCTCACACCCCGCTGTCGGAGCCCAGCGCCGCTGTCCCGGGACGGGACGGGACCCCGTTTTGTAAGTTTCCTGCTAAGCCAAAACTTTTCAAAAGTTTCCTCCCCAAACTTTGCCACCGGTTGCTGAAGGAGTTTCGCGACCACGTGTCAACCCCGGAGGCTCTGTTTCGAGTTTCAGGCTTCCCGTGGTTTGAGAGGGGGCTCCTTCCCCCTCCCCTCCCTCCCCCCCCCTCCCCACCTCCCCACCTCCCTCCCCCACTCCCTCCCCATCACTTCCCTTCCTCCCCTCCCTCCCTACCTCCCCCCTACTCCCCCCTCCCCTCCCTCCCCCCCCTCCCCCCTCTCCCCTCCCCCTCCCCTCCCCCCTCTCCCCTCCCCCTCCCCTCCCCCCTCTCCCCTCCCCCCTCCCCTCCCCCCTCTCCCCTCCCCCCTCCCCTCCCTCACCCCCACTCACCCCCCTCACTCCCCCCCTCTCCCCCTCCCTCCCTCACCCCCCCCACCTCACCCCCCCCCCCACCTCACCCCCCCCCCCTACCTCCAGCCGGCTGAAGAGTGAGTTCAATTCTTTTTCTCTGTTTTTGGGGGAGTTGATTTGTAAGCGGTGGGTGAGCTTGGATCCTGGTTCTTTTACTTCCGGCTGTGAGCTGGGATCGGACTGTGCTTCGGTGGGGGTGGGTCCCATATTCACCCCTCCCCCCGCACTACTGCCTTACACTCCCTCTTGCTCGGCCTCCCCCTCTCTCTCACACACAGAGACACGCAGTCACACACACACACACACACAGACACGCAGTCACACACACGCACACACAGACACGCAGTCACACACACACACACACAGACACGCAGTCACACACACGCACACACACACTCTCTCTCTCTCTCACACACACGTGCGCACACACACTCTCTCTCTCTCTCGCACACACACACACACGTGCGCACACACAGGTCTGAACTAGTTTTATGTCCCCAAAAAAGCATCAAAGCCCCTTCCCCTCAAATTCTGTCCTGTAACCCTTGGCCCCCCCGCCCCCACCCGTAAAGGTACAGAGGCCAACAGGCTTGCCCCCTCCCTGCCTGCTTCGGTGTGAGGGGAGAGGGGTTTGAGCGGAGAGGGACAGGACAGGGGTGACGGGAGGGGGGAACGGTTCTGAGCTTCAATAGTTTGCGGGGGGGGGGGAGCACAGGCCTTTGGTCATGGGGGGGTCTCCTTCCCTTCCCCCCCACCCCCTCCTTCCCTCCCCCCCCACCCCCTCCTTCCCTCCCTCTCACCCCCCTCCCTCCCTCTCACCCCCCTCCCTCCCTCTCACCCCCCTCCCCCCCCTCCCTCTCACCCCCTCCCCCCCCCCCTCCCCCCCCTCGCCTCCCGCCCTCTCGCCTCCCATCTCCCCGCTCTCTCTCCCCCCAACACTCCCCTGTTCTCTCTCCACGTCTCCCTGATCCCAACGTAAGGAGTGGGTGCCAGCGACCAGTGTGAATGTCACTGGAGGTCGATTTAGAGTCCGGGGTCGGGATTAGGGTTACAGCGAACAATCCGATTGGTGTTTCACGGGATCACTGTTCAGGGGATCAGGGTTCAAGTCGGGATGATGGGATGTCCAGCATGCGGGTGGCTTTCCGATCTGAAGTGGGGGGGCGGGGTGGAGGGGGGGAGATCAGAGCCGAAAGTGAAGGGAACGGCTGGCGGGATTCGGGATTTGGGAAGCTCGGATGGCGAGGGATATTCAGGCTGTGGTCAGGAGACGAGGTGGTGGGGTCAGGCGAGCCCATCGAGGACTGCAGGAGATTTTGGGAGCTGACTTTGAGGGAACAAGGTAGAACCGGCGAGGAGGGATCTTCCGAGATCCTACAAAGATATCCGGAGCAACAGGGTAACACGGGAGAGAACAGGTCGACGTTTGGAGCCACGGGATGGGCAAGATCTGGAGTGACTATTTCTCCTCTGCGTTTACTGTGGAGAGGGTCGTGCTGGCCTTCCTCATTCCAGTTAACGGAGACGTCTCGGAAGGTCTCATAAGTTGAGGGATCGAGTTTAAGAGCCGCGAGGTAATGATGCAGCTCTACAAAACTCTGGTCAGACCACACTTGAAGTACTGCGTCCAGTTCTGGTCGCATTATAGGAAGGATGTGGGAGAGTTGGAAAGGGTGCAGAGGAGATTTACCAGGATGCTGCCTGGTCTAGAGAGTATGCATTATGAGGAGAGACTGAGGGAGCTCGGGCTTTACTCTTTGGAGAGGAGGAGGATGAGAGGAGACATGATAGAGGTGTACAAAATATTAAGAGGAATAGATAGAGTGGACAGACAGCACCTCTTCCCAGGGCACCAATGCTCAATACAAGAGGGCACGGCTTTAAAGTAATGGGTGGGAAGTTCAAGGGAGATATCAGAGGGTTTTTCACCCAGAGAGTGGTTGGGGCGTGGAATGCGCTGCCTGGGGCGGTGCTGGAGGCAGGTACATTGGTCAAATTCAAGAGATTACTGGATAAGCATATGGAGGAATTTAAAATAGAGGGATATGTGGGAGGAAGGGGTTAGATAGTCTTAGGCGAGGTTTAAAGATTGGCACAACATTGTGGGCCGAAGGGCCTGTATTGTGCTGTACTGTTCTATGTATCTGCATTACAAAAGCGGAGCTGTTGGTGGTCTCGAGGGTGGAGCGGGACCCCCAGGGCGTATCCTGGGAGATGGCGGGAAGAAATGGCCGGGACGCTGTCGGAGGTGTCCGCAGTACAGCTGGCGAGGTACTGGAGGGCGGACGATGCCCCGCCGTTATTTCGGAAGGGTAGCAAGGATGAGCTGGAGGTCTACAGGCCGGGTGAGCTCGCTGTCTGTGCTGGGCGAAGGGTTCTCTGAGGGACAGGATCTACCAGCTTCTGGTGAGGCAGAGACTCATTGAGGATAGTCAGCATGGCATTGTGTTCATGGGGGAAATTGTGCCTCGTGGATTTTTGTTTTGAAGAGATGACCGAGTGGATCGATGAGGGTGGGGCAGGAGATGTGATGTACACAGGCTTCAGCAAGGGCTTTGACGAGGTCCCAGGTGATAGGCTGGTTCGGGCTGGATCCAGGGCGAGCTAGCCAATTGGATTCATCTTTGGCTTGGCGGTAGGAGTCAGAGGGTGGGAGTGGAGGGTTGTTTCTCAGACTGGAGGACGGTGACCAGCAGTGTGCCCCAGAGCTCGGTGCTGGGTCCCCTGCTGTCTCACCATCTATGTTAACCAACGTGGCGAGTAAGTTCACATGTGCTGCCAAGTTTGGCGGTGCGGCGGGCAGCAAGGAAGGCGTTTGGCACACTGGCCTTTGTCGGTCGGGTTACAGCTGTACAGGAGTCCGCACTCGGAGTGTTGGGTGCAGTTCTGGTCACCCAGCTTACAGGAAGGACGTCACTAAGCTGGAGAGGGTGCGGGAAAGATTCACCGGGACGTTCCCGGGACTGGAGGGCTCGAGGTATAAGGAGAGGCTGGGACTGTTCTCCCCGGAGCGGAGGAGGCTGAGGGGTGACCTTATGGAGGTTTATAACATCATGCAGGACGTAGGTAAGGTGGGCGGCCACCGTCTTTCACTCACCCCCCCCCCCCCCCCCCCCGGGTCGGGGAGTCTAAAACTAGAGGGCATGGGTTTACGGTGAGAGGGGGAAGGGGAAATGAGGGGCAACTTCTTCACACAGAGGGTATTGGTTTATTACTGTCACTTGTACCGAGGTCCAGTGAAAAACTTGTCTTGCAAACCGATGGTACAGGTCAATTCATTACACAGTGCAGTTACATTGGGTTAGTACAGAGTGCATTGATGTAGTACAGGTAAAAACAATAACAGTACAGAGTAAAGTGTCACAGCTACAGAGAAAGTGCAGTGCAATAAGGTGCAAGGTCACAACAAGGTAGATCGTGAGGTCAGAGTCCATCTCATTGTATAAGGGAACCGTGCAGTAGTCTTATCACAGTGGGGTAGAAGCTGTCCTTGAGCCTGCTGGTACGTGCCCTCAGGCTCCTGTATCTTCTACCTGATGGGAGAGGAGAGAAGAGAGAATGTCCTGGGTGGGTGGGGTCTTTGATTATGTCGGCTGCTTCACCAAGACAGCGAGAGGTAAAGACAGAGTCCATGGAGGGGAGGCTGGTGTCCGTGATGTGCTGCGCTGTGTCCACAACTCTGCAGTTTCTTGCGGTCCTGGGCAGAGCAGTTGCCGTACCGAGCCGTGATGCATCCGGACAGGATGCTTTCTGTGGTGCATCAGTAAAAGTTAGTGAGAGTCAAAGGGGACAAACCGAATTTCTTTAGCATCCTGAGGAAGTAGAGGCACTGGTGAGCTTTCTTGGCCGTGACGTCTACGTGATTTGACCAGGACAGGCTGTTGATGATGTTCACTCCCAGGAACTTGGACAGGTCTGACACTGTATAACACCGGGGTACAGTACCGGTGGGGATGGGTCTGTCACTGTATAACACCGGGGTACAGTACCGGTGGGGACGGGACCAGTGGGGACAGGTCCGTCACTGTATAACACCGGGGTACAGTACCAGTGGGGACGGGTCCGTCGCTGTGTAACACCAGGGTGCGGTACCAGTGGGGACGGGTCCGTCACTATGCTGTTGAATTGAGAGACGGCTGTTTTCGTACATCGCTCGCTGAGAGGGGCAGGTCTGGCTTGCACCCTGCCGTGGATCATGTAGTGCACACTTACCTACGTTGGCTGTGACGTTGAGTACAAGTGTTCGGACCATCCTGTTACAGCTGGGCAGAACGTTGATCCCACCGCACGGATCTGCTCGCTGCGGTGTGGGAGACCAGCGAGGACCGTCAAGGGTGCAGGAATGGCTCCCAACAACTTTACCCGGACAGGAGGGCCTGCATATTTGGCAGGCGGGCTGGGACTGTGTACCCTGGGGTGGAGGAGGCTGATGGGTGCTGTTGTGGACGTTAATTAAGTCATGACAGCCATCCACGGGGTGAATTGTCACCATCTTCCACCCAGGGTAGAGGAGAGGGAAGAGAGAGAGGGGCAGAGAGTTCAGTGCCGTTAACAAACGAGCCCTCAGTAATCTTCAACAAGACGAACAAACCTAATTTAAACTGAGCAACAAAAATAGAGATTTAGGGCTTTAATCCAGTTATTGAAATGAATAAACAAAGGTTTATCGAGAATTAAATTCATCGGAGTTTGCTGCTACTCATCCAGTTATAAATAGAAGCCAGATAACCGTTCTAATGTTCATGTACTCAGCAGTCGGAGAGAGCAGTGTGTGTTTTATTTGAATGTGCTGGCACTCTCTGATAGTGTGGAGGGAGCCTCACCTTGTGTCTGACCCCGGGAGTGTGTGACGGGACGGTGCGGAGGGAGCCTCACCTTGTGTCTGACCCCGGGAGTGTGTGACGGGACGGTGCGGAGGGAGCCTCACCTTGTGTCTGACCCCGGGAGTGTGTGACGGGACGGTGCGGAGGGAGCCTCACCCTGTGTGTCTGACCCCGGGAGTGTGTGACGGGACGGTGCGGAGGGAGCCTCACCCTGTGTGTCTGACCCCGGGAGTGTGTGACGGGACGGTGCGGAGGGAGCCTCACCCTGTGTGTCTGACCCCGGGAGTGTGTGACGGGACGGTGCGGAGGGAGCCTCACCCTGTGTGTCTGACCCCGGGAGTGTGTGACGGGACGGTGCGGAGGGAGCTTCACCCAGGTCTGGCATTGGCTGTCGACCTGTCAATCAATCTTGTCCCCTCCCTACAGTCCTTGACCTGTGTTCCTTCCTCCTCCCTCCCCATGTCTCTCCTGGGGAGATGTCCCTTCTTGGGATTTCCCAGGAAGTAACAAAGCTGCAGGAAATGTTGGAAAGCTCCCTCCACCCCCCTCCCTCCCTGCCCCCCCCCCCGCCAACCCCTTCCTCCCTCCCTCCCCCTCTCCCCAACCCCTCCCCCTCTCCCCTTCTCTGCCTCCCATCCCCTCCCCTCCACCCCCTCACCGTCCCTCCCTCCCTCCCTCCCTCTCTGACTCCCTCTCCGCCCCCTCCCTCCTCTGCACCTCTCCACGCCCCCCCAACCCTCTCCCCCCTCCCTCCCCTCTCCGTCCCCCTCTCTCCACCCCTCCCGCAGCGCGGTGCAGAGACAGGGAAGGGTTTACGAGCCGGAGGGGGTCACAGAGACGAGGAGGGGTGTAGGGGTCGGAGGGGGTCACAGAGACGAGGAGGGGTGTAGGGGCCAGAGGGGGTCACAGAGACGGGGAGGGGTGTAGGGGCCGGAGGGGGTCACAGAGACGAGGAGGGGTGTAGGGGCCGGAGGGGGTCACAGAGACGGGGAGGGGTGTAGGGGCCGGAGGGGGTCACAGAGACGGGGAGGGGTGTAGGGGCCGGAGGGGGTCACAGAGACGGGGAGGGGTGTAGGGGCCGGAGGGGGTCACAGAGACGGGGAGGGGTGTAGGGGCCGGAGGGGGTCACAGAGACGGGGAGGGGTGTAGGGGCCGGAGGGGGTCACAGAGA
The DNA here is from genome assembly GCF_009764475.1 of Pristis pectinata. Lineage (NCBI taxonomy): Eukaryota > Metazoa > Chordata > Chondrichthyes > Rhinopristiformes > Pristidae > Pristis > Pristis pectinata. The sequence goes on along the minus strand of NC_067446.1, from coordinate 2,639,743 downwards.
CGGGGAGGGGTGTAGGGGCCGGAGGGGGTCACAGAGACGGGGAGGGGTGTAGGGGCCGGAGGGGGTCACAGAGACGGGGGAGGGGTGTAGGGGCCGGAGGGGGTCACAGAGACGGGGAGGGGTGTAGGGGCCGGAGGGGGTCACAGAGACGGGGAGGGGTGTAGGGGCCGGAGGGGGTCACAGAGACGGGGAGGGGTGTAGGGGCCGGAGGGGGTCACAGAGACGGGGAGGGGTGTAGGGGCCGGAGGGGGTCACAGAGACGGGGAGGGGTGTAGGGGCCGGAGGGGGGTCACAGAGACGGGGAGGGGTGTAGGGCCCGGAATATGGGATATCGACACACCGTAACCCCTGTTCCTCCCTCTCTCGCCAGGCTCCGTCAGAATTTCCGTCGATCCCTGCCCGCTCCTAACTGCTGCCTCCCGCCTCCCAACGAGGACCTCAGCTGTTGAATCCCGGTGGGAACACCGGAAGTGAGGTGACTGCCGAGCCGGAATGGAGATGGAAAGGCTGTCCTGGGAGGAGGAGGCGGAGGGTGCAGGGAACCCGGACAGTGAGAGCATGCTGACCAACGAGAAGCTTATCTTCGCAGACAGGTGAGTCCGGAGACCGTCTCCCGCTTGGCACCGGGGATCCGTGTCCCCCTGGGTCAGACCCACACCGGGAGCACCGTGCATGGTTCCCGTCTCTGTATCCCTGGGTGGGACGGTGCGGAGGGAGCTTCACCCTGTGTCTGACCCCGGGAGTGTGTGATGGGATGGTGCGGAGGGAGCTTCACCCTGTGTCTGACCCCGGGAGTGTGTGACGGGACGGTTTGGAGGGAGCTTCACTCTGTGTCTGACCCCGGGAGTATGTGACGGGACGGTGCGGAGGGAGCCTCACCCTGTGTCTGACCCCGGGAGTGTGTGACGGGACGGTTTGGAGGGAGCCTCACCGTGTCTGACCCCGGGAGTGTGTGACGGGACGGTGCGGAGGGAGCTTCACCCTATGTCTGACCCTGGGAGTGTGTGACGGGACGGTGCGGAGGGAGCCTCACCCTGTGTCTGACCCCGGGAGTGTGTGACGGGACGGTGCGGAGGGAGCTTCACCCTGTGTCTGACCCCGGGAGTGTGTGACGGGACGGTGCGGAGGGAGCTTCACCCTGTGTCTGACCCTGGGAGTGTGTGACGGGACGGTGTGGAGGGAGCCTCACTCTGTGTCTGAGCTGTGTGTCCCTTGTTCCACAGCTATGAACCAGCAGAATCCACAACCGCAGAGTGCCAAGAGTTCCTGCCTCATTCCTCTGGGAAGAAACCAATCCAGTTCTCAGATGTAAGGAACCTCCTAATGTCCTGACACGTGGGCTTGAATATTATCTGGACTGTAGGTTGGATTTTCCAACTGAGGGAGAGTCTGTTATGTTGGGGATTCTCATTGGGGAAAAAGCCTCATGGTGGACACTCAGCAAGACTTTGTGAAGGGGAGGTCATGTCCTGACCTGACTGAGTGTTTTGGGGAGGTGACTGCTGAGGGTAGGGCAGTGAGTGTTGTCCACATGGTGTTTGTCAAGGTCCCTCACGGTCGGCTGATCCAGGAGATGAAGGTGCCCGGGATCCGCAGTGATTTGGGAGTTTGCATTCAGAATTACTTGCCCATAGAAGATGGAAGCTTGTGGTGGAGGGTGTTATACTGTGACCTGTGGTGTTCTGCAGGGATCGGTGCTGGGACCTCTGTTGTCGGTGATGTGTATAAATGCCTTGGATGAAAATGTGGGTGGGTGGGTTAGTCAGTTCACAGATGACACAGAGATTGGTGGGGTTGTGGACGGTGTAGAAGGCTGTCACAGGATACAGCAGGATGTAGATCAGTTACAGATCTGGGCAGAGAAGGGGCAGATGCAGTTTAATCCGGGCAGGTTTGCAAGAGGAAAGTGCAGAGTTAGGGGTGGGGCCCCACCAGCACTGACGTGGAGAGGAGTCCAAACCCGTCGCTCGCTAAGAGTGGCCAGGGTGGTGACCAGGGTGAATGGGGTCGGGGGTTGGCGGAGGGGGGGGGGGGGGGGGGGGGGGGGGGGGGGGGGTCGTTGAGAGCGGCCGGGGTGGTGCGGAGGGCGAATGGGGTCGGGGTCGGTGGGGGCGTTGAGCGCGGCCGGGGCCGTGTAACTGGCGCGGGTGCCGTGAGGAGTTGCAGCTGTGGGTCCCGGGCACTGACGGATCCTCTGGTCCCCCCTCCCTCCGCAGCAGTTCGAGGGGAAGACTTCGTTCGGAATGTCTGTCTTCAACCTCAGTAACGCCATCATGGGCAGCGGGGTCCTGGGGCTCGCCTACGCCATGTCCAACACCGGGGTTGTGCTCTTTGTGTGAGTGTCCGCCGTCGGGGCTGGGCCGCGGGGATGGCCGGGGAGTTACGGTTGGTTGGGGGGGGGGGAGGGGGGGTGGGTGGCTGGTCAAATGGGCGGTGGGTCGTCCCGCGGTGACTCACTGTCAGTGGGTCCCATTTGGCACCAGTCACGATGGTTGGTCGAAATCATGATGACATCACTGGGACCCCCCACCCCCATCCCCTCCACTTTGGGGGGCCTCTTCCCCTCTTCTTTGCAGCCCCCCCCCCCCCCACCCCATGTGAGAGGGAATCTAGGAGCCACTGCGAGGGTCCCCGGGGAAGGGGAGAGACCCCGGGTGCCGGGACGGTGGTGGGGAGGGGCCAGGGATTTGGGGGTGGTTTCTCGGGTAGGGGTCGTGGTCAGGGGTGTCTCGGGTTGGGGGTGGGGTCAGGGTGTCTCAGGCTGGGGTCGGGGTGTCTCGGGCAGGGGTGGGGGGGGGGTCGGGCTGTCTCGGGCGGGGGTCAGGGTGTCTCGGGCGGGGCCGGGGGGGGGTCGGGGTGTCTCGGGCATGGGTTGGGGTGTCTCGGCGGGGCCGGGGGGGTGGGGGTGTCTCGGGGGGGGGGGGTGGGGGTGTCTCGGGCGGGGCGGGGGGGGGTGGGGGTGTCTCGGGCGGGGCAGTGACGTGCCGTGGGTTCTGTCCCCACAGAGTGCTGCTGGTGTGCATTGCCCTGCTGTCTGCATACTCCATACACCTGCTGCTCAAATCCGCTGGCTTCGTCGGTGAGTGTGCTCCCCCCTCCCTCGCCCCAACTCCCCCGCGTACCCCCTCCCCCCACCCCCCCACCCCTTCCCATTCCGTCCCCTCCCCTCCCCTCCCCTCCCCTCCCCTCCTCTGTCGCACACCCCCTCCCCTCCCCTCCCCTCCCCACATGTCCCCCTCCCCCTCCCCTCCCCTCCCCTCCTCTGTCGCACACCCCCTCCCCTCCCCTCCCCACATGTCCCCCTCCCCCTCCCCTCCCCTCCCCTCCTCTGTCGCACACCCCCTCCCCTCCCCACGTCCCCCTCCCCCTCCCCTCCCCTCCCCTCCTCTGTCGCACACCCCCTCCCCTCCCCTCCCCACATGTCCCCCTCCCCCTCCCCTCCCCTCCCCACCTCTGTCCCACACCCCCTCCCCACCCCTCCCCTCCCCACCTCTGTCCCACACCCCCTCCCCACCCCTCCCCTCCCCACCTCTGTCCCACACCCCCTCCCCTCCTCACCCCTCCCCTCCCACCTCTGTCCCACACCCCTCCCCTCCCCTCCCACCTCTGTCCCACACCCCCTCCCCTCCCCTCCCCACCTCTGTCCCACACCCCCTCCCCTCCCCACCTCTGTTCCACCCCCCCTCCCCTCCCCACCTGTCCCCATCCTCCCCCCCCCCCCCCCCCCCCCCGCCAAAGACTCTGCCTCATTCCGACGTCGAGGTGAGCTGTTCCCTCGGAACGAGCGAATTCCCGGGAATGTTCTTGGGGCGGGGGGGGGGGGGGACCCAGCCCCCGTCGGCGGGAGGGGTCATCGTCCGCGATTCCCGACGCCCTTGTCGCCGTCCCGCTGGCCGACGGCGGCGCGAACCCCTTGGCTCCGGGGAGGGAACGCCGCGGGAGGGAGAGGGTTCCCCCGGGATTCGCTCCCCATTTCCTTGCCTCTTCCAGGGATCCGGGCCTACGAACAGCTGGGCCTGAAAGCCTTCGGACAACCGGGAAAGGTGGTGGCCGCTGTTGTCATCTCCCTGCACAACATCGGAGGTGAGGGGCGTCGGATGGGGGTCCGTGGGGGAGACCGCTCCCCCCGTCGCCTGTTCTCCTAACCCTTCCCACTCCGCTCCGATTCCGACTGGGATCGAGTGCCTGTGGAAGGGGTTGGGGGACGAGGCGGCAGTGGGTTGGGGGAACGGTGTGGGGGGCCGGGGCGGGTGGATGAGGGAGATGGAGGTTGGGGGGGGGTGGGGGGAACAGAGGTGGGAGGGTTGGGGGTCGGAAGGGATTGAGGGTGTGGCCCAAGTTGGCAGGGAAGGTATCCAGGGAAGGCGGGGGTGGGGGGGGCGCGATGTTGGGATGGAAGGGGGCGAGTGGGAGTGGGAGGGGGGCAGAGACACCGAGGGGGTGGGGGGCAGCTGGGGCTGAGCTCTGGACCCGGGGCGGTGGGTTCGAAACCCACCCTGGGGCCTCGGGAGGAAAACGTTTAGAAATTAAATGAACTCAGGAATAAATACTTTCTCTCCCCGTCCCCCCTCCCCCGTCCCCCCTCCCCGTCCCCCCTCCTCGTCCTCCCTCCCCCCCTCCCCCCTCTCTCCCCTCCACTCCCCCGCCCCCCAGCCATGTCCAGTTACCTGTACATAGTGAAGTACGAGCTGCCGCTGGTTATTCAGACGTTTCTCCAGCTGCAGGAGAACAACGGGTAGGTGGTCATCCCCCACCCCCCACCCCAAACACCCCCACCACCCCCACCCCCACCCCACTCCCCCTCCCTCCCCCCCGGGTCTGCAGGACCTGCTTGTGGGACGAGGAAGGGGTTGGTGAGGAGGGAGCGTCGCGGGAGGGGAGGGGAGTTGGGTGGTGTGAGGGAGGGGGCTGTGTTTAGGGTGGGGGGTGTGAGAGGGGTCTGTGAGGTGAGGGGTGTGAGGGAGGGGTCTGTGTTTAGGGTGAGGGGTGTGAGGGAGGGGTCTGTGTTTGGGGTGAAGGTGTGAGGGAGGGGTCTGTGTTTAGGGTGAGGGTGTGAGGGAGGGGTCTGTGTTTGGGGTGGTGTGAGGGAGGGGTCTGTGGGGTGAGGGGTGTGAGGGAGGGGTCTGCTTAGGGTAGGGGGTGTGAGGGAGGGGTCTGTGTTGGGGTGGGGGGTGTGAGGGAGGGGTCTGTTTAGGGTGGGGGGTGTGAGGGAGGGGTCTGTGAGGGGTGTGAGGGAGGGGTCTGTGTTTAGGGTGGGGGGTGTGAGGGAGGGGTCTGTGTTTAGGGTGAGGGGTGTGAGGGAGGGGTCTGTTTAGGGTGAGGGGTGTGAGGGAGGGGTCTGTGTTTAGGGTGAGGGGTGTGAGGGAGGGGTCTGTGTTTAGGGTGGGGGGTGTGAGGGAGGGGTCTGTGTTTAGGGTGAGGGGTGTGAGGGAGGGGTCTGTTTAGGGTGAGGGGTGTGAGGGAGGGGTCTGTGTTTAGGGTGGGGGGTGTGAGGGAGGGGTCTGTGTTTAGGGTGAGGGGTGTGAGGGAGGGGTCTGTTTAGGGTGAGGGGTGTGAGGGAGGGGTCTGTGTTTAGGGTGGGGGGTGTGAGGGAGGGGTCTGTGTTTAGGGTGGGGGGTGTGAGGGAGGGGTCTGTTTAGGGTGAGGGGTGTGAGGGAGGGGTCTCTGGTTAGGGTGGGGGGTCTGTGTTGTGGGTCGGGGGTGTGAGGGAAGGGTCTGTTTCAGGGGTGGGGGGTGTGAGGGAGGCAGGGTGGGGGGGGGTGTGAGCATGGTCAGTAACCAGCCCCCATCTGCCCCCCCCCCCCCCGCCCTCCCGGTGCAGGATGTGGTACCTGGACGGCAAGATTTTGATCATCGGCGTCAGTGTGGTGGTCATCCTGCCCCTCGCCCTCATGAGGCAGCTCGGTGAGTCTGGGGACGGGGGAGGCGAGGAGGGGGCGCCGCGGGAGGGGAGGGGGCGCCGCGGGGGTGGAGGTGAGGAGGGGGCAGGTGAGGTAGGAGCACCGGGGGAGGGGGCTGCGGGAGGGGAGGGTGCTGTTTTCGTGCTGGGGCTCTCTGGGTCGAGGTCCCCCACCCCCACACCCCAGCACCCTAACCCCATCCCCACCCCCACACCCTACCCTCACCTCACCCCCAACACTCCACACCCCCCACACCCCACCCCACTCCACCCCCAACCATGCCCCACACCCCCACACCGTACCCCAACACCACACCCCCCACCCCCACTGTCCCCCACTCCACCCCACCCACAAACATGCCCCACCCCAAAACCCTACCCTCACCCAACCCCAACACCACCCCCCCACCCCCCAACACTCCACACCCCCCACACCCCACCCCACTCCACCCCCAACCATGCCCCACACCCCCACACCGTTCCCCCACCCCAAACCCTACCCTGACCCAACCCCAACACCACACCCCCCACCCCCACTGTCCCCCACCCCACCCCCAACCATGCCCCACACCCCCACACCGTTCCCCCACCCCAAACCCTACCCTGACCCAATCCCAACACCACCCCCCCCACCCCCACTGTCCCCCACTCCACCCCACCCCACCCCCAAACATGCCCCACCCCAAAACCCTACCCTCACCCAACCCCAACACCACACCCCCACCCCCCCAACACTCCACACCCCCCACCCCCCACCCCCACTGTCCCCCACTCCACCCCCCCCACCCCCACACCGTTCCCCCACACCCTGCCCCCACCCCACCCCCACACCCCCCACCGGTCCCCCACAACCTACCCCCACACCCCCCACACCCCATGCCCAACACCACACTGATTCCCCCCCCCCCCACCCCCCCACCCCCCACCGGTCCCCCAGGGTCCAGACTGACGACACTGAAGGTATCAGGATTCACTGTGGCCCCAAAGTGGTTGAGGACCCTGCCCCCCCACCCCACGGCCCCCCCCCCCCCACGGCCCCCCCCCCCCCCCAGCGGCAACTGGAATGCAGGAAGCCGCAGAGAGGGGTGGGCCCATCAATGATCCCACCGTCCGGGCCGTGCCGTCTTCCCCCTCCCTCTCCGCTCTCCACCCCCCCCCACCACCCCCCTCGATGGGGGGTTTCAGCCCGAAACGTCGACAGTTCCTTTCCCCTCACGGATGCTGCTCGACCCGCTGAGCTGCCCCCGTCGTGGATGGGTGAGGGCCCCCGGTCGGGTTACACCCAGTCTCTTCAATGCTGAGGCCAGGTCCGCCGGCTCATGGTGGGGTTACGGCCTGCCGGGAGTTCAGTGGCTGCCTGGAGTGCAGGTCCTCCTGACAACTGTCCCACCCTCTCTGCCCCCCCCTCCTCTCCCCCCCTCCTCTCCCCTCCTCCCCCCCTCCCCTCTTCCCCCTCCCCTCTTCCCCCCTCCCCTCTCCCCCCTCCCCTCTCCCCTCCTCCCCCCCTCCTCTCCCCCCCTCCTCTCCCCCCCTCCCCTCTCCCCCTCCCCTCTCCCCCTCCCCCCCTCCCCCCTCCCCCCTCCCCTCTCCCCTCTCCCCCCTCCCCTCTCCCCCTCCCCTCTCCCCCTCTCCCCTCCCCTCTCCCCTCTCCCCTCTCCCCTCTCCCCTCTCCCCCCTCCCCCCTCCCCCCTCCCCCTCCCCCCTCCCCTCTCCCCCCTCCCCTCTCCCCCCTCCCCTCTCCCCCCTCCCCTCTCCCCCCTCCCCCCTCCCCCCTCCCCCCTCCCCCCCTCCCCCTCCCCTCTCCCCCCTCCCCTCTCCCCCCTCCCCTCTCCCCCCTCCCTCTCCCCCCTCCCCTCTCCCCCCTCCCCTCTCCCCCCTCCCCTCTCCCCCCCTCCCCTCTCCCCCCCTCCCCTCTCCCCCCCTCCCCTCTCCCCCCTCCCCTCTCCCCCCCTCCCCTCTCCCCCCCTCCCCTCCCCTCTCCCCCCCTCCCCTCTCCCCCCCCTCCCCTCCCCCCCCCTCCCCTCCCCCCCCTCCCCTCCCCCCTCTCCCCCCCTCTCCCCCCCTCTCCCCCCCCTCTCCCCCCCCTCTCCCCCCCTCCCCTCTCCCCCCCCTCCTCTGCCCCCCCTCCTCTCCCCCCTCTCCCCACCCTCTCTCCCCCCCCCTCTCTCCACAGGTTACCTGGGATACACCAGTGGCTTTTCATTGACGTGTATGGTCTTCTTCCTGATTGCGGTGAGTTCTTCCAATCAATCACGTTCAGTCCAACCAACCTTTCAAAAAAAATGTCCCACAGTGCTGCCGGTGTGGGTCTGACCCGGGGGATACGGAGACGGGAACCGTGCGCGGTGCTGCCGGTGTGGGTCCGACCCAGGGGATATGGAGACGGGAACCGTGCGCGGTGCTCCCGGTGTGGGTCTGACCCAGGGGATACGGAGACGGGAACCGTGCGCGGTGCTGCCGGCGTGGGTCTGACCCAGGAATATAGAGACGGGAACTGTGCCTTTTCGGTTTCGGACAAGGCACTGTGAGGTTTCAAGTCTTGTTTCCTTTGCTTGCAGATTATCTACAAGAAATTTCAGATTCTGTGTCCTCTGCCTGTTTCGGGGAACGAGACACACCCCAGCATGGAAATGGTTTACATCAATGGGGGGAATTACACAACAGATGGAGAATGTACGGCAAAACTCTTCACCATTAACACACAGGTAGGAGCAACCCCATCCCAGGCCCGGGAGTGTGTGACGGGACGGTGCGGAGGGAGCTTCACCCTGTGTCTGACCCCGGGAGTGTGTGACGGGACGGTGCGGAGGGAGCTTCACCCTGTGTCTGATCCCGGGAGTGTGTGACGGGACGGTGCGGAGGGAGCTTCACCCTGTGTCTGACCCCGGGAGTGTGTGACGGGACGGTGCGGAGGGAGCTTCACCCTGTGTTGAACCCGTGCGCCGGGAGTGTAGCTCTGACTTCGCGAATGTTTCCCCAACCCCTCTCCCCCAGCCAGTTCACACTCCAGAGAGACACCCCAATTTCTCAAACCTCCCGTCTGTGCCGATGGCTCTGATGTCACAGGTCTGACGGCTGTCAACGAGTGGCAGAGGGGATGGGGAGAGGACAGAGTTTGGTCTGTGACCACTTCTATAACTGTGGTTGGATGCTTCAATTTATTTAGTAAAAACTTCCAACAATTGTATGTATTTTTTCTCCAAGTGACGCTGTCCTGTGTAAGGAGTGATTCTATATAATCTGCGTGCGGATGACATGGTGTGTCTCTGTGTGTGCGGATGACGTCGTGTGTGTGTGTGTCACTATGTTTGTGTGTGTGTCACTGTTTGTGTGTGTGTGTCTGTCTCTGTCTCTGTGTTTGTGTGTGCGTCACAGACACGGTCCCCGTCCCATCACTGAGCAGAGGTAATGGCAGGACATTTCACCCAGCACACCCCCTTCCCCAGCCCTCTGCTCCCGCCCCCAAATCACCCCCCCTCCCTTCCCCCTGATGTGTCACCCCGGTCTGACCCAGTGGGAGCGGCCCACAATTTCCCCACAACTCCCGGAGGGGGAAGTATTTCCGCCCGAGTTTCCAACCAGATCATATGATGGGATGGTGTGTAGGGAGCTTCACTCTGTGTCTGACCCCGGGAGTGTGTGACGGGACGGTGTGGAGGGAGCTTCACCCTGTGTCTGACCCTGGGAGTGTGTGACGGGATGGTGCGGAGGGAGCTTCACTCTGTGTCTGACCCCGGGAGTGTGTGACGGGACGGTGTGGAGGGAGCTTCACTCTGTGTCTGACCCCAGGAGTGTGTGATGAGACGATGTGGAGGGAGCTTCACCGTGTCTGACCCCGGGAGTGTGTGACGGGACGGTGTGGAGGGAGCTTCACCCTGTGTCTGACCCGTCCCGTGTGTGGTGGGACCTTTGGGAGGTGCTGTCGGAATAGCCCAGGTTAGTAACCGCAGTGCATTTTGTAGACGGCGCAGCCACTGTGCGCTGGTGGTGGAGGGATTAAGTGTTTTGGGGGGTGGGTGGGGTGCCGATCGAGTGGGCTGCCCTGTCCTGGATGGTGTCGAGCTCCTTGAGAGTCGTTGGGAGCTGCCCTCACCCCCAGGCAAGTGGGGAGTGTCCCGTCACACTCCTGACTTGTAGACGGGGGGAAGGTAATGTGGCGGATGTGGAGTGCATGAACTAACTACACCCAGGCAAGTGGGGAGTGTCCCGTCACACTCCTGACTTGTAGATGGGGGGAGAGGTAATGCAGCGGATGTGGAGTGCATGGACTAACTCCACCCAGGCAAGTGGTTAACCCTGCTTTTTTGAACCCCACAGACGGCGTACACCATTCCCATCCTCGCGTTCGCCTTCGTATGTCACCCAGAGGTGCTGCCCATCTACACTGAACTTAGAAGGTATGTAGGCAAGGGAGAGGGGGGTAAGGTCTGTCTGGGATCCTGGGAGTATGTGATGGGACGATGTGGAGGGAGCTTCACCCTGTGTCTGACCCCGGGAGTGTGTGACGGGACAGTGTGGAGGGAGCTTCACCCTGTGTCTGACCCCGGGAGTGTGTGATGGGACGGTGCGGAGGGAGCTTCACCCTGTGTCTGACCCCAGGAGTGTGTGACAGGACGGTGTGGAGGGAGCTTCACCCTGTGTCTGACCCTGGGAGTGTTCGGGAAGCTGAACTTGTCTCAAAAGTTGTTTAAAAATTGGAATTGGATTTATTCTCACTGACTGAGGTGAGGGGAAATGTGTTGTTCTGCAGCAACAGTACAGTCCAAAGACTTAAAATTACTATAGATTACAAAAACTGAGTGTCGGATAGAAAATGGAACAATGAGGGAGTGTTCATGGGTTCACGGACTGTTCAGAAATCTGATGGCGGGGGGGAAGAAGCTGTTCCTGAATCGTTGAGTGTGGGTCTTCAGGCTCCTGTACCTCCTCCCCGATGGTAGTAACGAGAAGAGGGCATGTCCCGGGCGGTGAGGGTCCTCAGTGACGGATGCCGCCTTCTCGAGGCGCCGCCTCTTGAAGATGTCCTCCATGGTGGGGAGGGTTGTGTCCGTGACGGAGCTGGCTGAGTCTACAATCCTCTGGAAAATTCTGGATGACTCCTGAGCCAGCTCGCTGCTACATGCGGTGGGTGTCCATAAGTCAGGCAGCTGTGTGACCCCATGTGTGAGGTGATCGTGGCAAGGTTTTGATCAACAGACCCAACGCAAAATCGAGTAAGAAATAAGAACGATGAGAGACAAAACTGTCCAGTTCCGGCAGGGCGAGGCCCCAAAAGTTAGCGAATTCGACGTCAAGTTCTGCAGGGTGGAAGATGAGGTGCTGTTTCTTGGGCTTGTGTTAGGTGCACGGTACCGGGGGAGATGGGGGTCCACAGACTGAGAGAGGGAAGGAGGGTTGAAGAGGTTGGGGGGGGGGCGGCAGGTGGCTCCCGCTGGACAAACAGTCACCAGGCGAGCTTGACTTCACCCATGGGGAGGTCTCACCAACGTCTCCTGCCGGTGGTGTTGGGAAATGGTCTATTCGGAGAGTGGGCAAAGTGACGGACCGCGCTAAGTGCGGAGCGATGCACTTTGGCAGGAAGACTAAAGGCGTCGACTCTTTTCTGAACAGGGAGGGAATTCAGAAATCGGAGGCGCAAAGGGACTTGGGAGTCCCGGTGCAGGATTCCCTGAAGGTTAACTTGCAGGTTGAGTCGGTGGTAAGGAAGGCAAATGCAATATATTGGGATTGGTTTATTATTGTCACTTGTACTGAGGTCCAGTGAAAAACTTGTCTTGCAAACCAATCATACAGGTCAATTCATTACACATTGCAGTTGCATTGGGTTAGTACAGAGTGTATTGATGTAGTACAGGTAAAAACAATAACAGTACAGAGTAAAGTGTCACAGCTACAGAGAAAGTGCAGTGCAATAAGGTGCAAGGTCACAACAAGGTAGATCGTGAGGTCAGAGTCCGTCTCATTGTATAAGGGAACCGTTCAATAGTCTTATCACAGTGGGGTAGAAGCTGTCCTTGAGCCTGCTGGGACGTGCCCTCAGGCTCCTGTATCTTCTACCCGATGGAAGAGGAGAGAAGAGAGAATGACCCGGGTGGGTGGGGTCTCTGATTATGCGGCTGCTTCACCAAGGCAGCGAGAAGTGTAGACGGAGTCTGCTGAGGGGAGGCTGGTGTCCATGACACACTGGGCTGCGTCCACAACTCTCTGCAGTTTCTTGCGGTCCCAGGCAGAGCAGTTGCCGTACCAAGCTGTGATGCATCTGGATAGGATGCTTTCTATGATGCATCGGTAAAAGTTGGTGAGGGTTGGCGGGGGAACGTGCCGAATTTCGGTAGCCTCCTGAGAAAGTGGAGGGGCCGGTGTTGAGGATGGAGGTCCGACACACTTTCTTTTCCTTGCAGCCCTACAAAGCAGAGGATGCAGAAGGTCGCGAATCTCTCCATCATGGCCATGTTTGTTATGTACCTAACCACAGCCGTCTTCGGGTACCTGACCTTTTACGGTAGGCTACAGCATCTTCTACTTTCAAACCGAGCCCGACTCTGAGCTCAGACCCACGTCTCCATGTCCCCCTGGGTCAGACCCACACCGGGAGCATCATGCACAGTTCCTGTCTCCGTATCCCCCTGGGTCAGACCCACACCGGGAGCACCGTGCACGGTTCCCGTCTCCGTATCCCCCTGGGTCAGACCACACCGGGAGCACCGTGCACGGTTCCCGTCTCCGTATCCCCCTGGGTCAGACCACACCGGGAGCACCGTGCACAGTTCTGGTCTCCCTATCCCAGGATTAGATGGCACTCCCAGTGCTGAATACCCAAGGGTTTTGGGAGGTGCTGTTCAGAGTAGCCCCCGGGCAAGGGACTGCGGAGCATTCTGTAGATGGCGCGGCCACTGAGGTGGAGGGAGGGAGTGTTCCGGGGGGTGGGTGGGGTGTCGATCGAGTGGGCTGCTCTGTCCCAGATGGTGTCGAGCTTCTCAAGAGTCGTTGGAGCCGCCCTCACCCCCAGGCAAGTGGGGAGTGTCTCGTCACTCTCCTGACTTGTAGTCGGGGGGAAGGGTAATGCGGTGGATGTGGAGTGCATGGACTAACTCCACCCAGGCAAGTGGGGAGTGTCCCGTCGCACTCCTGACTTGTCGATGGGGGGGGGAAGGCCTTAGGGTGTCAGGAGGTGAATCACTCACCACAGGATCCCCACCCTCTGACCTGCTCCCTGTGTGTGTGTGTATGTAGCTGGTCTGGTAGACTTTCTGACACCCCCCCACCAGGATGTCACTGATTGGGGAGTGGGCACCGAACACCTCAGTGGGGACCCCTCTGATGTCTTCGACCTGGTTATGGTGGGCTGGGAGTTGCCTTGCCACTGTCTCAGGCCCCGGGGGGTTGTTGGGGGGGTGGGGGGAAACTGGTCCATGGGCACTAGGACCTCCTCGTCCACCCTCCAGCTGAGGATTCACCCATTCGAAGAGGCGGCGCCGTCTTCTCGACTGTCCCTGGGGTCAGGGTTGTGTTGGGTGGGTGTGGTGTGGCCGGGGAGTGGGAGAGGTTCCCCATGAGCAGGGCGCTGGTAACCATCTCCCTCTCTCTCTCTCTCTCCTGGTATCACAGGGACAGTGGAACCTGAACTCCTGCACACGTACAACAGGGTCGACCCCCTCGACACCCTCATCTTGTGCGTCCGGTTGGCTGTGCTGCTGGCTGTCACCCTCACTGTTCCCGTCGTCCTCTTCCCGGTGAGTCCGCTTGCTTTTCCTCCCCCCCACCCCCCGCCCCCCCATTTCCGTTGGGTATTGGTATTGGTTTATTATTGTCACCTGTACCGAGGTCCAGTGAAAAATTTGTCTTGCAAACCGATGGTACAGGTCAATTCATTACACAGTGCAGTTACATTGGGTTAGTACAGAGTGCATTGAGGTAGTACAGGTAAAAACAATAACAGTACAGAGTAAAGTGTCACAGCTACAGAGAAAGTGCAGTGCAATAAGGTGCAAGGTCACAACAAGGTAGATCGTGAGGTCAGAGTCCATCTCATCGTATAAGGGAACCGTTCAATAGTCTTATCACAGTGGGGTAGAAGCTGTCCTTAAGTCTGGTGGTACGTGCCCTCAGGCTCCTGTATCTTCTACCCGATGGGAGAGGAGAGAAGAGAGAATGTCTCGGGTGGGTGGGGTCTTTGATTATGCCGGCTGCTTCACCAAGGCAGCGAGAGGTAAAGACAGCGAGAGTCCAAGGAGGGGAGGCTGGTGTCCGTGACGCGCTGGGCTGTGTCCACAACTCTCTGCAGTTTCTTGCGGTCCTGGGCAGTTGCCGTCCCAAGCCGGGATGCATCCAGACAGGATGCTTTCTATGGTGCATTGGTAAAAGTTGGTGAGAGTCAAAGGGGACGTGCCGAATTTCTTTAGCCTCCTGAGGAAGTAGAGGCGCTGGTGAGCTTTCTTGGCCGTGGCATCTACGTGATTTGACCAGGACAGGCTGTTAGTGATGTTCACTCTCAGGAACTTGAAGCTCTCAACCCTCTCGACCTCAGCACCATTGATGTAGACAGGTGCATGTACACCGCCCCCTTTCCTGAAGTCAATGACCAGCTCTTTTGTTGACATCGAGGGAAAGGTTGTTGTCATGACACCATGCCACTAAGCTCTCTATCTCCTTCCTGTACCCCACCTCATCGCTGTTTGATGCTGATTTGATCGCTGTTTGGTGGGATCATCTGCAAACGTAGCTGGAGTCAGAGCAGAATCTGGTCATGCAGTCGTGAGTGTATAGGGAGTAGAGTAGAGGCCTGAGGACGCGTCTCCTTTTTCCCGACTGACTTGACTCCCACTCCCCCCCCACACTGTCTTCTCTGCAGATCCGCCGTGCGATCCAGCAGCTCCTCTTCCCCGGGAAGGCCTTCCACTGGGCCCGGCACGTCGTCATAGCCATCGTCCTGCTCTTCTGTGTCAACCTCCTGGTCATCTTTGTGCCCAACATCCGGGATATCTTCGGGATCATCGGTAAGCGGCTGGGGCGGGCGGGAGCGATCTGATCGGGAATCCGCGGTGTTCCTCCGTGATCCCTCTGAGGAATGCCTGATGTCTCTGGGCCTGTACTCGATGGAGTTCTGGAGGATGGTGAAGAAGGTGAATGCAATGTTGGCATTCCTTTCTAGAGGAATAGAATGTAAGGGCAGGGGTGTGATGTTGAGGCTCTATAAGGCATTGGTAAGACCTCACAGAGTACTGTGTGCAGTTTTGGGCTCCTTATTTAAGAAAGGATGCACTGACGTTGGAGAGGGTTCAGAGGAGATTCACCAGAATGATTCCAGGAATGAGAGGGTTAACATATGAGGATCGTTTGACGGATCTTGGGTTCAGAAGAATGGGGGGGCGGGGAGGACCTCAGAAGCATTTTGAATGTTAAAAGGCCTGGACAGAGCAGATGTGGCAAAGTTGTTTTCCATGGTGGGGGAGTCCAGTACAAGAGGGCACGACTTTGGGATTGAAGGGCACCCATTCAGAACAGAGATGCGGAGAAATTTCTTCGGCCAGAGGGTGGTGAACCTGTGGAATTTGTTGCCACGGGCGGCTGTGGAGGCAAAGTCATTGGGTGTATTTAAGGCAGAGATTGATTGGTATCTGAGTAGCCAGGGCATCAAAGGTTATGGTGAGAAGGTGGGGGAGTGGGGCTAAATGGGAGAATGGGTCAGCTCGTGATAGAATGGCGGAGCAGACTCGATGGGCTGAATGGCCGGCCTCTGCTCCTTTGTCTTAGGGTCTTATGGATGAGGGAGGGGTGGGGAGCATCTCGTTGAGACCTCCCGGATCTGGGAAGGGGAATGTGGAAGGGGACCGGTTCTGTCTCTTGTTAGTGGGAAGTGTACGTAGAAAGTCCAGGATATAGCGGACATGGAGAGGGTGTTCCCATCAGCGGGAGAGTCCGGGATCCGAGGGCACGGCCTCAGAACGAAGGGACGTCCCTTTAGAACTGGAATGAGGGGGAATTTCTTCAGCCAGAGGGCAGTGGATCTGTGGAATTCATTGCCACAGAGGGCGGTCTTTGGGTGTGTTTAAGACCAAGATCGACAGGCTCTCGGTTGGTGAGGTGGGTGGGGGGTTCAGTGTTATGGGGAGAATGAGGTTGAGAAAAGAATTGTCCATGATCGAATGGCAGAGCAGAATCGATGGGCTGAATGGCCTAATTCTGCTCCTGTATCTTATGGTGTTGGAACACGGAACGGTACAGCAGGGGAACAGGCCCTTCAGCCCACAATGTTGTGCTAATGACACCTAATCCCTTCTGCCTGCACGCTTAAACGCCTCTATCGTATCTGCTTCCCCCCCCCCCCCCCCACCCCTGGCAGCCCGTTCCAAGCACCCACTGCTCTCTGTGGGGAAAACAAAATCTCCTTTGAACTTACCCCCTCTCACCTTAAATGCATGCTCTCGAGTATTAGACACGTCAACCATGGAAACAGATACCGGTTGTCTACCTATGCCTTTCGTAATCTTATAAACCTCAGGTCTCCCCTCAGCCTCCAGAGAAAACAACCCAAGTTTGATGACCTCTCCTTGTAGCTCACGCCCTCTAATCCAGGCAGTGTCCTGGTGAACCTCTTCTGTACCCTCTCCAAAGCCCCCACGTCCTTCCTGTAACAGAACGACCAGAACTGCATGCGAGACTCCAAGAGCGGCCCGGCCAAAGTATCACACAGCTGCAACGTCCTGTAATGGGGGAAACTCCAAACCAGAGTTTTATAAAGCTGCAACGTAACTTCCCAACTCTTGAACTCGGCGCCTCAACTAATAAAGGCAAGCGCACCGTACGCCTTCTATACCGCCCTGTCAACCTGTGCGGTCACTTTCAGGGAGCTGTGGACTTGGACTCCAAGATCCCTCTGTACGTCAACGCTGTTAAGGGTCCTGCCATTCACTGTACACTTTCCCCATACATTTGACCTCCCAAAGTGCAACACCTCACACTTGCCCGGATTAAACTGCATCTGCCACTTCCCTGCCCATATCTGTAACTGATCTATATCCCGCTGTATCCTGTGACAGCCTTCTACACCGTCCACAACCCCACCAATCTCTGTGTCGTCTGCAAACTTACCAACCCACCCACCCACATTTTTATCCAAGGCATTTATATATTGTCTAGTCTTGGCCTCAGTGCCTTGCCTGATCCCTACCATCCTGAGCAAAAGACAAGCTGCTGGAGGAAGTTGGCATTGGAGGCTGAGTGGAGACCCGAGAGGTTTATAAAATGATTGTCCTTCATCAGCCATGGAATTGAATTTAGGAGCCGAGAGGTAATGTTGCAGCTGTATAGGACCCTGGTCAGACCCCACTTGGAGTACTGTGCTCAGTTCTGGTCGTCTCACTACAGGAAGAATGTGGAAGCCATAGAAAGGGTGCAGAGGAGATTTACAAGGATGCTGCCTGGATTGGGGAGCATGCCTTATGAGAACAGGTTGAGTGAACTCGGCCTTTTCTCCTTGGAGTGACGGAGGATGAGGGGGTGACCTGATAGAGGTGTATAAGATGATGAGAGGTATTGATCGTGTGGATAGTCAGAGGCTTTTTCCCAGGGCTAAAATGGTGGCCACAAGAGGACACAGGTTTCAGGTGCTGGGGAGTAGGTACAGAGGAGATGTCAGGGGTAAGTTTTTTACTCAGAGAGTGGTGAGTGCGCGGAATGGGCTGCCGGCAACGGTGGTGGAGGCGGATACGATAGGGTCTTAAGAGACTTTTGGATAGGTACATGGAGCTGAGAAAAATAGAGGGCTATGGGTAAGCCTAGTAATGTCTAAGGTAGGGACATGTTCGGCACAGTTTTGTGGGCCGAAGGGCCTGAACTGTGCTCCAAGTTTTCTATGTTCTTTCTAAGTGTCTTGTTGCCCCCAGGGTGGCAATGTCTAATACTAGAGGACGTGCATTTCAGGTGAGGGGGGGAAAGTTTAAAGTTTTGTTTTACATAGAGAGCAGTGGGGGCCTGGAACGGGCTGCCAGGGGTGGGGGGGTGGAGGCAGATACGACAGAGGCTATTAGATAGACACAACATGGAGGGATACAGACCATGTGCAGGCAGAAGAGATTTAGTCTAATTCAGCATCGTGTTCAGCACAGACATTGTGGGCCGAAGGGCCTGTTCCTGTGCTGGACTGCTCTGTGTTCTATGAACTCAGTGGCTTGGGAAGCGCACTGTTCATCTCTCCACAGGCGCTGCTCAACAGTTCCTCCAGCAGATGGTTTGTCACTCCAAGTGTGGTCTCTTGTGTCTATGTCCTACCATGTGGACATGGCTTCCAGGGATTTAACTAATTGGTAAATGGTTTATTGTTGTCACATATACTGAGATAACAGTGGAAAGCTTTTGTTCATGTGCCACCTGGACAGATCGTTCCGTACATCGCAGGAGTACAAAAGGAGAACAGAATGCAGAATAAAGTGTCACAGCTACAGAGAAAGTGTGGTGCAGGCAGACAATAAGGTGCAAGGGCCACGACGTAGATTGTGAGGTCAAGAGTCCATCTTATCATTCAATAGTCTTATAACGGCGCTGTCCTTGAGCCTGGTGGTTCATGCTATCAGGCTTTTGTATCTTCTGCCCTGATGGGAGGTGGGGGGGGAGAATGTACGGGGTGGGCGGGGGTCCCTGATTATGCCGGCTGCTTTCCCGAGGCAGCGGCAAGTGTAGATGGAGTCCACAGAGGGGAGGCTGGTGTCCGTGACACGCTGGGCCGTGTCTGCAACTCTCTGCGGTTTCTTGCGGTCCCGGGCAGAGCAGTCAACATAGAACATAGAACAGTGCAGCACAATACAGGCCCTTCGGCCCACAATGTTGTGCCGACCTTTAAACCTCGCCTAAGACTATCTAACCCCTTCCTCCCACATATCCCTCTATTTTAAATTCCTCCATATGCTTATCTAGTAATCTCTTGTGTTTGACCAATGTACCTGCCTCCACCACCGCCCCAGGCAGCGCATTCCCCGCCCCAACCACTCTCTGGGTAAAAAACCTCCCTCTGATATCTCCCTTGAACTTCCCACCCATTACTTTAAAGCCATGCCCTCTTGTATTGAGCACTGGTGCCCTGGGAAAGAGGTGCTGGCTGTCCACTCTATCTATTGCTCTTGCCGTCCCAAGCCGGGATGCACCCGGATAGGATGCTTTCTGTGGTGCGTCGGTTAAAAATTGGCGAGGGTCAAGGGGGACGCGGCGAATTACCACCTCGATGTACTTGTGTGTGGACTGACCTGCATGGATGGCTCGCAGACAAAGCTTCTCACTATCTTGGTACACATGACGATAATGGTGGAGACTGTGTCTTGGATCCAGTCACCAACCCGCAGGAGGTCTCTTCCTTTCCCTGTGGCTGGTGATGATCACGGGGCGTGCACCCCCCACTAATGCCGACTGCCTGCTTCTTTCCCAGGTGCCACCACTGCTCCTAGCCTCATCTTCATCCTGCCGGGACTCTTCTACATCCGGATCATCCCCAACGACAAGGAGGCCTTGAAATCCAGGGCAAAAGTCCAGGTGAATCCTGCGGGATGTTGGAGACATGCGCGCGCACACAGACACACGCACGGACAGACGCACACACCAAACACAGTCGCACACACACAGTCGCACACACACAGTCGCACACACACAGTCGCACACACAGTCACACAGTCGCACACATAGAGTCACACACACAGTCGCACACACACAGATACACACAGTCACACACACACAGATACGCACAGACACACACACAGATACACAGTCACACACACAGTCGCACACACACACAGATACACAGACACACACACAGATACACAGTCACACATACAGTCGCACACACACAGATACACACAGTCGCACACACACAGATACACAGTCACACACGCACAGACACGCACAGGCGCACACACACACACACACACACAGATAAACACATACATGACACACAGAGACACAGACACACACTTTCTCCCGGGCATGCCCAGTAACCCGAACCCAAGCGACCCGCTGCCATCTTCCCCCACCCCAACCCCTTCTCTCCTGACCCCGCGCTCCTGGTCAGGAGTCCGTCTCCACCGCCCCCCCACCCCACTGCTGGGATCCGGGATACTGGCTCGGGATGACAGTGCCAAGGGAGCCCGTGGGGTGGTTGGGGGCAGAGAGTTAGTGGGTGGGGGGGCAGTGACCAAGGGGAGTGCTGCACCACGGGGGGGGGGGGGATGCTGAGGGCAGTGGTCCACCCCCCCTCCCCGCCATCCCACCCTCTCTGGTGGCATTCCCCTCCCCCACCCTCCCCGGCATACCCTCCCAACAGCACTCTCTCCCCACCGCCTCTCCCACAATGCCCCCTCCCTCCCGCAGCATGGCTCTCCCCCTCTCCACCCCTGACTATGCCTATGTGGTAGTTGGGTGTGGTCATTGCCCCTCACCTCCCCCCCCCCCCCCCCCCCAAACTGGGGTCCTACCTCTGCCCATGACACAGCCCCCCCCCACTCCCCCTCGCTAATCCCATGCGCTCTGTACATCGCGTGGCGCGGCCACAGCTTGCTTAGTGCACCCCCCCCGAACCTCCCCCTGCGAGTCATTTCCCTCCCGTTAACCTAACCCATCTCTCTTTTCCTCCTCCCTCCCTCCCCCTCCCCCTCCCTACCCGTCACTCCCCGTCCCCTCCTCCCTCCCCCTCCCTCTCCCCTCCTCCATCCTCCCTACCCCCTCCCCACAGGCTCTCTGCTTTGCAATCATTGGCTTCGTCTTCATGATCATGAGCCTGACCTTCATCGTGGTGGACTGGACGAGCGGCAGCGAGGGGTCGCAGCTGGGGGGTCACTAACTGGCGCCCACCCCCACCCCACCCCACCCCCCCAACTCCCTCCCCCCCCCCCCCGCCACCCTCCCCTCTTCCCGCACCTTGAGCCGTCAAGGGTCCCAGCGGACTGGGTGCTGACAGGAGGGTCTGTTGACCTTTCTCTCCCCCCCCCCCCTCCCTCACTGACATCTCCCTCCACTGAACCCCTACCAATGAGGGAGCGGGGCGGGGGGGCACTTCACAGAGGGGGCAGCGGGGGTGGGAATGTCTCTGCGGCCAGGGGCACGGTTGCTCATTAATTTATTGGCCGTGCCCTTCCCTCTCTGGGTGGGAGGCGACCCTAACGTTCCTGACACTAGTATTTATTGTGATGCAAGGAAGAGGACTTGGCTTGAGTGTTGCCCCCCACCCAACCCCCAATCCCAGGGGTTTCGTTTTGTTTTTAGGCATCCTCCGGGAATGGTGCCATGGTCCGGCAGAGGAGGGAGGGGGTGCTCGTGGGCACTGCTGCCTCCGGCTCAGATCGTCACAGAGGAAGGAGGGGGGATAGGGTGAGGGTCCCACCAGGATCCTGCCTGGGTTTGCCACTCTCTTTTTAGGGGGGGTGGTGGGCGGGGTGTGCCCAAGGTGGAGTACGAGCCCTTGCTCTGTCTGGTGAGTCTGCGCGTTCATGTGCGCCTGCCACTGTCCACGTGTCACGTGTTTGTGTGCATGTGTGGCTCGTCTGCATTTTTTGTGTGCGCGTATTCCTGTATCCTGGTGCGCCTGTGTGCGTATGCCTGTATCCTGGCGGGCCTGTGTGTGCGTGTGTGTGCACGCCTGTATCCTGGTCCGCCTGTGTGTGGGCACGCCTGTATCCACGTCTGCCTGCGTGTGCCTGTATTCCGGTCCCCCTGTGTGTGTGTGTGTGTGTGTATGCCTGCATCCTGGTCTGCCTGTATCCTGGCGAGACTGTGTGCCTGTATCCTCATGCACCTGTGCGCACATTTGCCTGCATAGTGGCGTGCCTGTGCGCGTGTACGCCTGCATAATGGCGTGCCTGTGCGCGTGTACGCCTGCATAATGGCGTGCCCGTGTGTGCGCACGCCTGTATCCTGGCGCACCTCTGCGCACGTATGCCTGCATAACAGTGCACCTGTGTGTGTGCACGCCTGTATCCTTGTGTGCCTGTGTGTATGCCTATGTATATGTACAGTTGTCTACACCATGCATGATTGTTGGTGTGTTCACCTGTTTCTGTGTGTGTGTGCTTGCACATGCCCACCTGTGTGTACCATTGTGGGTGTATCTTGTGCACAAACATGCTTGCCTGTATTTTTGTGTACCTGTACGTACGTCTGAGTGCATACGCGCCTGTGGGTTGCCTGCGCCCGTCAGTTCATACGCTGATGTCCCGTGCATGCGCACAGGGCGGTCCAGCAAGTCCACCGGGTGGCCAGTGGGACTCAGCGCAGTGCTCATCCCCAGCTCTGGAGCCATCGCAGATTGCTGAGCTGGTGCCGGCAGCCCACGGCTGCGCGGGACACCTCCTCTGAGGGAAGACCTGGAGGAGGAGGGGGGGGGCGTTCGTGCGCACGCACTGTGGGAGCGGCGGGCTAGGGGGGAGGGTGCAGAGGAGACGTCAGTGGTAACTCCCGAGGACAGACTGTCCAGGATGGGAGTGTGTCCCGGGAGGGATGGGGGGGGGAATTTAATTGAGGGAACGAGAGACAGGAAAAACATTGAGGGCCCAGTTTCCTTAGTGGTAATGAATATATTTCATTTTTAACAAAAAATATTTCTGGTTTTAGATCGACACCTAGATACCCCTAACCTCGCGGTGGTGAAACGCATAATCATTAGTTTTTCGGTTAACTAGTCCTGGCTTGGTAACTTGATCTCCTGGGTAACCGACTCGGAATGGTCAATAGACTAATTCGTACCTGGGGTGAAGGGTCTCGACCCGAAATGGTGACTGTCCCACTTCCCTCCATGGGTGCCCCCACCCCGACCCACTGAGTTCCTCCGGTTGTTTTGTGTGTGGCTCCCGGGGATGTTAGCTGAAGGCAAGGTGGTGACTGAATTGACTGGAATTAAGTGGTAAGGCCGGTGACCTGTATGCAGGGAGTTGATGGAGACTGTGTGGGGTCCAAGGTGATCTGCTGGATGATGGCAAAACTAAAGGACCGCAGGCAATACAGAGCAACTTGAATGAGCTTGGGAGCTAAATATATGCAGGAATAACCCTTTGCTTTCCAACATTTGGAAGGGATTGAAGAGGAGGTGGGGGGCTGGGGTGGGGTTCTCCCTGATTTTAAAAGGCAAGGACTCAGAAATTCAAATGGAGTCAGACAGGGTGTTGAGAAAATGTTGGTGTGAGTCTGGAGCTTTCTAAAAGTCGAGTTTATTGTCAAGCGCACAATTACGGTGAGGTACGGGGTGCAATGAAAAACTTGCTTGTAGCAGCATTGCAGGTACAGACAACACACGGAGCATAAGTTATACGAGACAGTGGAAAAAGATAAAGTGGTGCACGGTATAAATCGGGGAATTAGTGACGTACGTAATGTGCTGCTCATGAGGGATCTTAATCTGTCCATAGACTGAGTGTACCAGAGTCCTTGTTAGCCACTGACTTAAGGGGTCTGTGCATTTGTGAGATTAACTGGGAACGTTGTTAACACAGAAAACCTACAGCACAATACAGGCCCTTCGGCCCACAAAGCTGTGCCGAACATGTCCCTACCTTAGAAATTACCAGCCCTCTTTACCCATAGCCCTCTATTTTTCTCAGCACCATGTACCCATCCAAAAGACTCTTAAAAGACCCTATTGTATCCGCCTCCACCACTGTTGCCGGCAGCCCATTCCACACACTCACCACTCTCTGAGTAAAAAACTTACCCCTGACATCTCCTCTGTACCTACTCCCCAGCACCTTAAACCTGTGCCCTCTTGTGGCAACCGTTCCAGCCCTGGGAAAAAGCCTCTGACTATCCACACAATCAATGCCTCCCATCATCTTATACACCTCTATCAGGTCCCCCCTCATCCTCCGTCGCTCCAAGGAGAAAAGGCCGAGTTCCCTCAACCTGTTCTCATAAGGCATGCTCCCCAATCCAGGCAGCATCCTTGTAGATCTCCTCTGCACCCTCTCTATGGCTTCCACATCCTTCCTGTAGTGAGGCGATCAGAACTGAGCACAGTACTCCAAGTGGGGTCTGACCAGGGTCCTATACAGCTGCAACATTACCTCTCGGCTCTTAAATTCAATTCTGCGATTGAAGGACAATACCCACCGTATGCCTTCTTAATTATTTAGTTAGTTGTGTCTTTCTCCGGGGCCCCTCTCCCGCGTATCTGGTAAACCATTCTTGCCATGGCAGGGATTGCTTTTGATGTCTTTGTCCTGGCATTTAGTGACGTAACAATAATCTGTGTGTGTGTGTGTGTGTGTGTGTGATGGCCCCGGGGTCAGGAACGTTTGTATGAGTTTTTCCTTTGTTATCCATGGGAATGTGGAGCCCCTATCCCAGGGACTTGGTGCAACAGAAATTAGTGTGGAGTACGGACGTGGGGAGTGTGTCGGAGATAAAAAAAAATGGCAAGGCAACATATTACGTCTGGTGTGTAGCGGATTAAGGGTTGGTTAATCATCTGTGGGTTCAGGGAGGGAAGAGTGATCATAATATGATAGAATTTGATGTGAAGTCTGAAAGGAGTCCAGTCTAAAACCAGGGTCTTAAAACAAGTGGGAAATGACCTTAAAAGATATGAAAGTAAAGAGTCAACGGTTAATTTTTTTAAAGAATTACTACGTGTCATATCAATTTTTACGGAGGGCAACAGGCCCTTCAGCCCAACATGTCTGTGCCGACCTTTATCCCCCATCTCCACCAATCCTATTTGCCTGCATTAGGACCGTATCCCTCTATCCCTTGTCTATTCAAGGGTCTGTCTAAATGCCCCTTAAACTTAGTCACTGCATCTGATTCCACCCCCTCCTCTGGCAGCACCCTCGTGATATCAACCAGGAAAAAGAACCTACCCCTCAGATCCCCTTTAAACCTCCTCCCCCTCTCCTGAAACCTCTGCCCTCACTATCGGATGTCTTTGGTATTAGAACATAGAACAGTACAGCACAGGAACAGGCCGTCCGGTCTGCAATGTTGTGCCCAACTGGTTGAAATGACGACTCCTAATTAATCTAATCCCTCTTCCCTACACATTGACCATCTCCCTCCCTTCTCTGCATAGTCATGTGCCCGTTGAAGAGACTCTCAAATGCTTCTATCGTATCAGCCTCCACCCCCACCCCGGGCAGCACATTCTAGGCACCCACCGCTCTCTGTGTAAAAAAAAACTTACCCCGCA
Source organism: Pristis pectinata (assembly GCF_009764475.1). Lineage (NCBI taxonomy): Eukaryota > Metazoa > Chordata > Chondrichthyes > Rhinopristiformes > Pristidae > Pristis > Pristis pectinata. The sequence goes on along the minus strand of NC_067446.1, from coordinate 2,614,694 downwards.
CATCTCTTTTGAATTTACCCCCTTGCTCCCCTCTAGTACTAGACACTGGGGAAAAAGATACTGACTGTCCATGCCTCTCATAATCTTATAAACTTCTTTCAGGTCTCCCCTCAGCCTCCGCCGCTCTGGAGAAAAAACCCAAGTTTGTCTGACCTCTCCTCATAGCACATGTCCACCAAACCAGGCAGACCACTGTTTGCAAGTAATACATACCCTTATAAAATGGAACAAAGACAGGACAGATAGTTCTGGTGTGGCCGTTGAGAAAATTAAAGGTAGTATTAGATCAAAAGAAAAGATTTTGTTTTATATACAAGTTTGGGAAAAGATCAGAATTGGGATGACCAAGAAGCATAGATAAGATGACATCTTTATTAGTCACATGTACATGGAAACACACAGTGATTTGCATCTTTTGTGTAGAGTGCTCTGGGGGCAGCCCGCAAGTGTCGCCACGCTTCCGGCACCAACATAGCATGCCCACATCTTCCTAACCCGTATGTCTTTGGAAAGTGGGAGGAAACCGGAGCATCCGGAGGAAACCCACGCAGACACACAGGGAGAACGTACAAACTCCTGACAGACAGCGGCGGGAATTGAACCCGGGTCGCTGGTGCTGTAATAGCGTTACACTAACCACTACACTACCGTGCTTGGGGAGGTAGAATTTAGGAAGCAGGCTGTTTTTTTTATATAAAATTTATGTAAAATTGAAAAGATTAGCTAAAGTTAATGTGGGTCCCTTGCAGGCTGAGACAAGCTGAATTGTACTGGGGGATATAAGGGGAAGTTAAATGTGTTTGGTGTCCACGCGGTAGCAGTTTAGCCTGAGTCATGCTCCGCGCCATCTCTCTTGCAATAGTGGGAGGCTACAGAGTCGAGAAGTAGTGGGGCTGAAAGGGAGTGTAAAGGAAGGGACTTGATGGCTTGCGTCCTGGGGAGGTTTTGCAGGAGGTGGCACAGTCGTTTTCCAAAGGGTCTGAAGGCGAATTACAGAAAGGAGGGAGAGGGAAGACGGAAACAATGGGTCAGTTCCCTTGACGTCAGTAGTGCTGGAGTCTGTCACCGAGGGAAGTGATTGAAAGGTGCTCAGCAGGTAATGACGGGCAGGGTTGACGTATGACAGGGGAAGCAACAGTTAACGTGTCAGGTTAAACTCTCTCGCCCTGTTCCTCGCCACCACTGATGTGGGTGGCTTGTGTTGAAGGGTGAGGGGGTTTGTTGCTGGCTGACAATGCGGGCATTACCAACGCAAGAAGTCCCCCCGCCCCAAATCCGAGCTCCTGTATTTTTTTAATGTGTAGTGGCTCATGCGTCCCAATTCCCAATCCGGGTGGGGGGGGGGGGGGAAGAGGGACGTGTGACAATTCCTTTAGCCCTGATTTCATCCTTTGGATGCCATGTGATTCTTCGCAAGTGGGCGAGCTATGCCACTGCTCCACAAATGTGTGGGAACAGTGCGGGCATGCTGAGGGAGGCAAATACCCCGTCTAACGATTTGTCCTAGACGAGAGCTACACCTCCTGGGTTGCTGGATCTAAACGCGTCCTCTTCCCACAATGTTTTTGGGGGGGGGGGGGGTGTTGGTTGGAGGTGGGACAGAGAAATTTGTGAACCTGAATCTCCGGTCTCTTACCCCAGTGGAGATGTAGGGAGAGGGGTGTGGGGTCTTTCCTCCTGACCTGCCCTCAGAATCCCCCCAACCTCCCAGGTAGTTCCAGAAATAACAGGAGACCTCCCACTCCCTTACCAGCACCAGACAGGTCCTTTTCCACAGAAGGGAGTCAGACAGCATGGAAACAGGCCCTTCACCCTATCCAGTTCATGCCGGCCAAGATTCCTATCTAAGCTAGTCCCACTTGGCCCTTATCCCCTCTAAGCCTGTCCTATCCATGTATCTTATCAATGTTGTTAATGTACCTGCCTCAACCACTTCCTCTGGCAGCTTGTTCCGTATACGGACCACCCTCTGGTTCCTATTTAATCTCTCCCCTTAAACCTGTGCCCTCTTGTTCTTGATTCCCCAACCCTGGGGGAAAAGACTGTGTGCACATTCACCCTATCTATGCCCCTCATGATTTTATACACCTCCATACAAGGCCACCCTTCATTCTCCTATGCTCCAGTGAATAAAGACCCGACCTCTCCCCATGACTCAGTCCTTCGAGTCCCGGCAACATCCTCATAAATCTCTTCTGCACTCTTCCCAGTTTAATGGCATCTTTCCTACAGCAGGGTGACCCAGAAGTGAACACAATACTCCTCCACTACAGTCCGTTCTTGCTGAGTCTGGCTGGCTTTGGAGTGGAGGTGGGTGGGTGGGGGAGAATATCGGCTACTGAAGGGTGTGTTGTTGAATCTGGCATCTTGAGTAGATCACAGAGGGCAGTTGAACTCCACCGTCCTGGTGGACATCAGTCAAACCTAAGTGTTTGGACAAATGGTCCACAGCTTTCTTGCCAACCATGGTGAAATTGCTGCATTTTGATTGCCATTTCTAAGGTACTCCTGAAGGGTTTAGAATAAAAGCTAGGGTATGGGGGTGGGGGGGAGGCAGGGAGGAGCTCTGGCTTCTACAACCCCCCCCCCCCCTCCCCAGGTCTCTTTACTGACTTGAACTCAAGTCCACAGCTGCTGCGGTGAGGTTGGGACTCGACTCTGCCCAGTTGTTTGAGCAACTGGAAGGCGAGACCAGCTGCAACACTGCGGGCAGACAGGGAAAGACTTTGTGTCTGTGTCTCAGAGAATAAGTCTTACTGTTGCCAGTGGACCCAAGGAATTAAAACGCTAAACCTCATTCTTGAATCAGTGAACAGCATAGGTGTAGAATGGTACTGCTTTTTAGTCAGGAGCCTACTCCAGCTCCTGTGTTTGTGTATGTATTAGTCTTTGTATGTGTGCATGCCTGGGCATGTTTGTTTGTGTGTGTGTGTGTCTTGTGTCTTTTCTCTATGTGTGTGTGTGTCTTGTGTCTTTTTCTCTGTGTGTGTGAGAGTGAGTGTCTGCTGCTCTCCGGCTGAAACAGCAGTGAAGTCCCCTGAGAGGACTCCCCCCACCACACCCCCATGCTCTGCCATACTGTTGGTGCGTGGCTTCTCTGACCTTGGATCACCCAAGTGACTGGCTTGCATTCCAAGTTTGCCCTGCTGCTTAAACCAATAAATGATGCCTTGTCTGTCCGCACTCCCGCCTCCCCCCCCCCAAGCAAAAACTGATGGCAGAAAAGGTTACTTGGTAATTTTATTTTTAGAAAAAGATCTGAAAGGGCAAGTAAATATTTAAGAAAAATTAGTATTGTAGCTTTAGCAATCGCTCTAAGTTTCTAAACTTTGTTTTGAGCTGTTTTACTCTTTGTGTTTTTCTTTGTTCAGTTGTGTTCTGCAAGGAAGATTCATTTCAATTTGGTTAAACCATTACTTGCGGGGTTGGGGTGGGGAGGGTATATATAAGAGTGAGCTTCATGCTGTTTACACTTGCCAAGTCAGAGAAGGGAGGAATTAAGTTTTCTGGAAACCTTCTGTTTACTGTACCTGTGTTAATTAACACTGACGTGCCCCTGGATTAGAGTGACGGATTTGAACTGAAACTGTTTAGTTGGTTTATTGTACCTGTACCACACACGCTCACGCACACTGCACAAGTACAGGGCAGGAAGGAGTTGTTGCTCTGTTCTTAAACACCGCACCGTTCTAGGGTTGTGATGTTTTAGATAAAGGGATGAGGTTTATCACGGCATCGTATTTTAGGACCAAGTCTGTGAAGTCCCTCTTGTTTAAGTCACTGTAATCACGGTGCAGGTTTTGCACACTAACTGTCCTTTCTATGATGCTCCCGGGGGGTTCAGAATGACTTAAGGTACCTGGGGTGCAGGTGAGAGAGGAAACCTGGCATTGTCGGCTAGTTTGCAACCTGCAGAAGACTGTCCTCTACCCTCTACTCACCTCTGCTCATTCTGTTCCAATTGACAGCCCTACGTGGGGTTTGGCACGTATGTAAGAATATAAAGGGCAGGAAGAGGCCATTCCGCCCCTTGAGGCTGCTCTGTCGTTCATCAAGACTGGTGCCCGATTTACTACCTCAAATGATGAGAGGTAAACAAGATCATGAGGGGCATAGACAGGGTGAAAGCACACAGTCTTTTACCCAGGGAGGGGGAGCTAAAAACAAAGAGGGCATAGGCTTAAGATCAGAGGTGAGAGATTTAAAAGGGACATCAGGGGCAGCTTCTTCACACAAAGGGTGGTACGTATTTGGAATGAGCTGCCAGAGATAGCGGTTGAGGCGGGCACATTAGCAACGTTTCAAAGCCGTCTAGATAAGTACATGGATAGGAGAGGTTTAGAGGGCTTTGGGCCAAATGCGGGCAGATGGGACCAGCTCGCTGGGCAACACGGTTGGCATGGACGAGTTGGGCCGAAGGGCCTGTTTCCGTGCTGTATGACTACAGCCATTTTCCAACACTCTGCTTGCTTTAGCGTACAGGATTTTTTTTAGAGTAAACAGTGCCCTCAGAGAATTTGAAAGACCTGTTGCCCTCTGAAGGGGTTTCAGCCCGATACGGCTGACCCCCCAACTTATTCTGAAACCCCTTGTGCCCCCTAGTCCTTGACTCTTCAGCCAGGGGAATCGCCTAACCAGTCAAGCTCTGTAAGAATTTTGATGGGGCCTCCTCCCAGTCTTCTGAATTCTGGAGCCCTATGTGCCCCTGCCATCAACTTCACCCTTCCCTCCCCAGCTGGCTCCATCTGCCCTCTGTAAATCTCTGTCTGCCTCCACCGATCACCTACCTGCCTCTTGTCTCTCAACTCCACCCCTCCCATTCCTCTCCCAGCCCCAGTCTTGCCTCTTTCCCTCCCCCCTCTTTATACCAGCCACCTCCCCTCTCCGCACCGATGCAGGATCTCAACCCGAAACGTTGATGGTTCCTTCTTCCCCCACAGATGCTGCTCGACCTGCTGAGTCTCTCCAGCAGATTTTTTTTATTTGTCCCAGTTGACTTGACCCTCTCCTTGTTCATGGAACCAGTCTGGGGCAATCTTCGCTGCACTCCCTCTGTGGCAAGTGCGTCCGTCCTTGGGTAAGGGGTAGGGAGACCAGACCTGTCCACAGTTCTCCTGTTGGTGGTCTTACCAAGACTACCGAGACATCTTGTACTCAAATCTTCTTGCGATCAAAGGCCAAGGACAGCATCTCCTCTGGAGAGGCAACGGCGTCTCGACCGAAGGCCAAAATCTACCTGGCATTAGAGTGTGGATTTTACCGTCAACTGTTAAACACTGCTCACTGCCGATGCTCCCAAAACGTGGCCAGGCTTGGAGGATTGCGAGTGGGAGATCAGCTGAGCTGGCTTGTTTTCCTTGGAACGAAGAGGACGTCTAACTGAGGGGGTGTAAAGGTAATGAGAGGCCCAAGCAGGGGGAGCAGGAAGCACTTGCTTCCCTTGAAGGTGGATGGAAGGAGATCGGTTCTAGCTCGGTGACTAAAAGAGCGGTGGTGGAGGGGAGGGGTGGCCGAGGATGGGGCAGCGGGATCTGCCCGCTGGTCCAGTTCAGGCCGGGATATCCTGCCGCTGATGGCCGAGCTTGTCTTTGTGTGAGGGGCAAACACTCCGTACCCCAGCCTTCCTGGGCAGGCACCGACCACCATACACCGTATGAGCCATACACTCGTACAGGACCCACTGCGTCCGTGGCAACCTTTTTGCCCGCATAAGGACCGCATCCTATTTTTAAGTATCTGTCTCAATCCCTCATAAGTGTAGTGATTGTATCTGATTCCACCTCCTCTGCTGGCAGCACCTTCCAAATATCAACCCCTCTGTGTAAAAGAAAAACTTGCCCATCAGAATCCCTTTAAACCTCCTCCCTCTCACCTTAACCCTACGCCCTACTGTTGTTGATACGCCCACCATGGGGGAAAAGGTTCTCCCTATCTATGCCTCTTATAATGTAAACCTCCATCAGGTCACACCTCAGCTTCCTTTACTCCAGGGAAAACCAGCCCTAGCCTGTCCGATCCCTGAGGTCCTGGATTCCAGGCGTGCGATTAATCTTGCGCTGAGGCGGCGTGTCGTTCTTTGGAGGAAGGTAGGTTACGTAAGACGAAGACAGGCTACTGTGGGGGATCTTTCAGCGGATCAGGGTGTCCTGCAGGCTGGAACCGCCCGCTCTGTCAGGAGACTTTGCGTAGGAACTCCTAGCAGCGGTCTCGATGGATATTTGGGTCAGTCCATTGCTCCTCTGGACGGTCCTCTTCTCCTCCGAAGGTGCGGTTTGTTTGAAGTCCTGATGCAACTCCCTTGCTGCTTTCTCTACTCTGTGGCTAGTACGCGAGTCCACACTGCTTGCCTTTTGAATGGACTTTCCTCCCGGTGCGCATTGCTCGTTTGCCACCCTGATGCTTTACAACAGCCTGCTGTGGAACCGCAGTCGTCGACTCAGGTTCCAGCCAATAAAAGGACAGGTCCAACCACGTGCGCTTCGGTGTGTCAGCCACCTCTGGGGATGATGATGCAGTGTGTGGGTGTACCAGGCAGGGAGTGGGAAGGGCATCTGAGTGAGGACAAGCCCCCAGGCCCAGTTGAAATTTATCCCGGGATGGAAACGGCAGCCCAGGAACAGGCCCTTCAGCCCACGATATCTGTGCTGTACACCACACACACACTGACGGAGGTCAGGATCGAACCCAAGAAAATAGGGGCAGGAGGAGGCAACGTCCCCTCAAGCCTGCCCTGCGGTTAATATGATCAGGCTGATCTACCTCGGCCTCAACAACTCTTCTGTGGCAGTTCCCCACGGCCCTGAATCTCCAATCATTCAGAAAACCATCTAACAATCTGCTGGAGGAACTCAGCAGATTGAGCAGCATCGGTGGGGGGGGGGGGGGGGGGCGGGAAGAATTGTCGACATTTCGGATGGAAACGTAAACAGTTCCTTGCCCCTCCCCACAGATGGTGCTCAACCCACTGAGTCCTCCAGCAGATTGTCTGTTGCTCCAGATTCCAGCATGTGTCTCTCGTCTCTCCAGGAATTTATCTACCTCTGTCTTAAACACCCCTAACGATCCAGCCCCCAGGGTTAGAGAATTCCCCAGATTCACCACCCTCAGCAAGACGGATTCACTGCCTTTGCCCTGAGTATCTTGGAAGCTTTGATCTGAAATTCCAGGGAGTGCCAGACTCATTTGTGGAATCTGTCCTGGTTAGTTGAACCCTCAAGAGTCCAGGAGTTGTTCTGTTGAACCCATGCAAGATCCAGAGTCCTTCGGGAAGCTCCCACTGGATGGACTCAGGAAGGGAAGCCTTGTCCATTGTGTCTGCCTCCCTAACCTGAGTGCACCCTACTGGTTTGTCCTTTTCGATGCCGTGGCTTGGAGGATCAGACCCGTGCTCCCGGGGATTGGGCCTTGTTGGCCAAGTGGCTCTGGGACTGAGTGACGTCCACACCGTAAGTTGGTGAGCAACAACACTTTATTGGATGTTCACTGTAAACCTCGGTAAGCTCTCAAAGATAACGATCAGTCTCTTGTCTGCATGGGCAGGTCTCAGACTGGGGCCCCCGTCCTCCGCCGCTGTGTGCCGGGACCTACCAGTCACTTTGTCGGCTGCTGGGGATTATCTCCCTCCTCGCCTCTGACTGCGGTGTCCTTCCTAGCCGCGGGAATCTTCCTCCTGGGCTCCCACTCCTCCTCCTCGAGCCTGTCCAGCAGGAGAAGAGGGTGCAGTGAGAACCAACAGAGGTTTGTAAGTGAGCTGCAGCTGGGCATCCCTGCAGTGGGTAGCTTTGAACATTGCCGCGGTGTCAGTCAGATTGCATCTGTTTAAGATGCTATCGGTTTTGTAGAATGGTACGGCACAGGAACAGGTCCTTCAGCCCGAACTAGTTAACCTAATGACACCTAATCAATTCTGCCTGCCCATGGTCCATATCCCATTCTCTGCACATTCATGCTAAGAGCCTCTTAAATGCCTCTGTTGTCTCTGCCTCCACCACCACCTCTGGCAGCCCATTCCAAGCACCCACCGCTCTCTGTGTAAAACAAAAACTTGCCCTGCACATCTCCTTTGAACATCCCCCCCTCACCTTAAATGCACGCCCTCTGGTATTAGACATTTCGACAAACTCCCCCTGGGATTAGTGACCACAGTCTCCTTGGTGTTGGGATTAGTGATTCACTCCCTCCACCACCTACCCACCTATCCTCATCACCCGCCAGCTCCTCCCCCTCCTCCCACCCCTTTCATTCTGGCTTCTGCCCTGTTCCTTTCCAGTCCTGATGAAGGTTCTCCGGCTGAAACATCGACTTTCATTTCCCTCCATAGATGCTGCCTGACCCACTGAGTTCCTCCAGCATCTAGTGTGTACCTCCTTAGTTGTTCCTGACATAGGAGGCCATTCAGCCCATTGAGTCTACGCTACCACATATATCAATCCTACTGTCCCCACTTATTCCCGGCACCCACCTACACTGGGAGGAACAATTCTATGAGCCACTCACACTAGGGCCAATTAACCCTCCGAGTCCCTGGAAGCACCCAGGGGAGGAACCTACACAGGTCACAAGGAGAATGTGCAAACTACATGCAGGCACGCACACAGCGGCGGATGTGGGGATCAAACCTGGTGTCTGGAGCTGGGAGCCAGCTGCTCTGCCCGCTGCCCCGGGATGTTGTGGGAAAAGAAAAGCCCCTCTGGTTTGCTGAGGTTCTTCAAGTGTAGGTGACTCCTGACTCATTGTCATGAGGGGGGAGGGAGGTATTCAACTGTGCACCAACACAATCTGCTGGGGGAACTCAGCAGGTTGAGCAGCATCTGTGCGGGGTGGGGTGGGGTGGGGGGGGTGGGAATTGTCGACATTTCGGTCGAAACCCCACTGTAAGGAGTTTGTGCGTTCTCCCTGTGTCTGTGTGGGTTTCCTCCGGGTGCTCCGGTTTCCTCCCACATTCCAAAGACGTCCAGGTTAGGAAGTTGTGGGCGTGCTGTGTTGGCACTGGAAGCGTGGCGACACTTGCGGGCTACCCCCAGAACACTCTGCACAAAAGATGCATTTCACTGTGTGTTTAGATGTACATGTGACTAATAAAGATATCTTAAAAATCTTTTTAAAAAATCAGGGCAATTTCTGCTTGTGTCTCTGGTGGAATCTTTTCTCCACCTGCTCCTGGAGTGACGAATGATACTCTCACCCAGTATACAGTCATAGAATGTCGTACGAGACGGAAACAGGCCATTCGGCCCATCGAGTCCAGGGTGACCATCGACCACCCATTTACGTGGATCCCATTTTATTCTCCCCACATTCCCTACAACTCCCCCCTGCCCCCGGATTTTACCCCTCACCCACACACACTGGGGGCCGATTAACCCACCAACCCCACACATCGTTGGGATGTGGGAGGAAACCGAGATGAACCCATGCAGTCACAGGGAGAACGTGCAAACTCCACACACACACACACAGACGGCGCTGGAGGTCGGGATTGAACCCAGGTCTCCGGCGCTGTGAGAAAGCAGCTCTACCCGCTGAGCCAACTGTGCCGACCCAGGATCTGAGACGCGAAGGAGAAAGTAATCGGTGTGCTGGGCTGTGGGTCGGTTAAGACACAGTCGCTGTCGAGCTGGCAGACATCGTTACCCTTATCGTTAACATTCACAATCTACCTTGTTGTGACCTTGCACCTTATTGCGCTGCACTTTCTCTGTAGCTGTGACACTTTACTCTGTACTGTTATTGTTTTTACCTGTACTACGTCAATGCACTCTGTACTAACCCAATGTAACTGCACTGTGTAATGAATTGACCTGTACCATCGGTATGTAAGACATTTTTCACTGGACCTCAGTACAAGTGACAATAATAAACCAATGACCGAGGGTGTCAAAGCTCTCACCTGCCCAGCTCTGGCTCCTGTTGAAGCTTGGAGCATTGCTGTGTCATCTCTCGGAGGGCTGCCTTCGCTGCTCTGTTCTCCTCCTCAAACAACTGACTGCAACGGAAGACACTCAGTTAGATCCTGCCATGGGACAGTGGCCCAGCATCTGAGGTTCCCTAGAATCACCAGGGAGTTGGGTAGGGCGGGGGGGGGGGCGCGGAGAGAGGGTCGTGAGCTGTGGTCACTTGGTCAGGAGTTGGCAGGGAGAAGGAATCCTTTGCTCAGGGAAATCTTTGCACTGCAACTCCAGCGGTTAGCAAGGATCGCCATGCCGGTTCTGCTGCGGGGCTCCGTGAGGCTATGACTTCCTCTAGTGTGTTCAGACCCAGGTAAACTCAACACGGGTGGGGCCATAAGAGCTGTGTACGGAAACAGGCCCTCCAGCCCGTGATCTCTGCGCCGAGCACTCTGCCGATTTAAGCCGCACATCTGCTGGCACACGGTCCACATCCCTCCATCCCCTGCCCGATCTTGTGCCTGTCTAAATACCTCGTAAACAGCACTATTGTATCTGCCTCCACCACCACCCCTGGCAGCACGGTCCAGGCACCCACTGCTCTGTGTAAAAAAAACTTCTCCTTTAAACTTTCCCCCTCTCACCTTAAACCTATAGAATCATAGTCATAGAACAGTACAGCACAATACAGGCCCTTCAGCCCACAATGTTGTGCCGACCTTTAACCCTCGCCTGAGACTATCTAACCCCTTCCTCCCACATATCCCTCTATTTTAAATTCCTCCATATGCTTATCTAGCAATCTCTTGAATTTGACCAATGTACCTGCCTCCACCACCGCCCCAGGCAGCGCATTCCACGCCCCAACCACCCTCTGGGTAAAAAACTCCCTTGAACTTCCCACCCATTACTTTAAAGCCATGCCCTCTTGTATTGAGCATTGGTGCCCTGGGAAAGAAGCACTGGCTGTCTACTCTACCTTAATATTTTGTACACCTCTATCGTGTCTCCTCTCATCCTCCCTCTCTCCAAAGAGTAAAGCCCGAGCTCCCTTAGTCTCTCCTCATAATGCATACTCTCCAAACCAGGCAGCATCCTGGTAAATCTCCTCTGCACCCTTTCCAATGCTTCCACATCCTTCCTATAATGAGGTGGCCAGAACTGCACACAACACTCCAAATGTGGTCTGACCAAGGTTTTATGGAGCTTTTGTGCCGTAGGTGGTTGCAAGCATGTCTGTACATACTGGGTGAGCTTGGCCTCCTTGCTGTGCAGGAAGATCACCTCGTCACCGGCAGCTCCTTGCTGTTGGAGGGAGTTCAGCTCCTTATCCAGAGTGTTTAGTTTTTCCTTCGTCACGTGCTCTGTTACAAAGGGGAAAAATGTGGGTATCGGGAGAGAGGGCTGCTTGCTTTCCACTCACGTGGCTCCTGTGGTCGTGCTATTGACTTTTTTGTTGGCCTGGGTTCTATTGCCCTGCTTGGGAACCCCAACGGTGCAACAACAAGATTCCACAGTAGTATCAATAAATTCTGTGTCGGGCACGAGATCTATCAGTGACAGAGTCACGCGGTGAGGAAACAGCCCACTGTGTCCGTGCCGACCGTTAACACTCATCCCATTTTATTCTCCCACATTCCCATCAACTCCTCCCAGATTCCACCACTCCACACACTGGGGCCAGATAACTTACTGCCAAGTTGTTTATTGTCATGTGCACGGGTGCAATGAAAAACTTACCTGTAGCAGCATCACAGGCATTAGAGCGTCAGAGACACAAGTTATAAGGAAAACATAAATTACACAAAATAGAACAGAAAAGTCCACAATAGTGCAAAGTGGTCACAGTGTTGCTAAACTGTAGTGGTTCAGGTTGTGCAGTGGTCGAAGGGAAGTAGCTGTCCCTGAACCTGGTGGTGTGGGGACTTCAGGCTTCTGTACCTCCTGCCCGACGGGAGCTGAGAGAAGACGGCACGGCCCAGATGGTGGGGGAGCTTTGATGATAGATGTTGCCTTCTTGAGGCAGCGCCTCCTGTAGATACTCCTGATGGTGGGGAGGGATGTGCCCGTGATGTATTGGGCTGAGTCCATGACTCTCTGCAGCTTCTTACGTTCCTGCGCATTCGAATTGCCGTCCCAGACCATGATGCAACCGGTCAGGATCAGAATCAGGTTTATTATCAGTCTTATATGACGTGGAATCTGTCATTTTGCGGCAGCAGTACAGTTCAAAGACATAAAATTACTATAAATTACAGAATAAATAGTGCAAATAAAAAGGAACAATGAGGTAGTGCTCATGGGTTCTGATGATGGAGGGGAAGAAGCTGCTCAAGAAGATGTACTTCAACAGTATGTCCGTAGAAGTTTGTTAAGAGTGTTCAGTGACGTGCCTGACGCCGCCTCATGTAGCAATTCTCGATGGTGGGGAGGGATGTGCCCGTGATGTGTTGGGCTGAGTCTTTGGGGAAACCCATGGATGAAAATCCCACACGGACAACGCCGGAGGTCAGGATCGAACCTGGGTTGCTGGAGCTGTGAGGCACTGGCTCTTCTAGCTGCGCTACCGTGTGCCACTCCTGGACTATTAGAACACTGAACACTACAGCAGAGTGCAGGCCCTTCAGCCCACAATGTTGTGCCGACATTTTATCCTGCTCGAAGATCTATCTAACCCTTCCCTCCCACATAGCCCTCCATTTCTCTATCATTCATGTGTCTCTTAAATGTCCTTAATGTATCTGCCCCCACAATCTCTGCCGGCAGTGCGTTCCACACACCCACCACTCACTTACCCCTGACATCCCCCTTGTATCTTCCTCCAATCACCTGAAAATTATGTCCCCTTGTGTTAGCCATTGTCACCCTGGGAAAAAGTCTCTGACTGTCCACTCGATCTGTGCCTCTTATCATCTTGTACACCTCTATCAAGTCACCTCTCATCCTCCTTCTCTCCAAAGAGAAAAGCCCTAGCTCGTTCAACCTATCCTCATAAGACGTGCTCTCCAATCCAGGCAACATCCTGGTAAATCCCCTCTGCACCCTCTCTAAAGCTTCCACATCCTTCCTATAATAAGGTGACCAGAACTGAACACAATGCAAGTGTGGTCTGACCACAGTTCTATAGAGCTGCGACATCACCTATTGCCCAGGACATCCTGCTAGCAGCGGCAGGATAATTGTGACCCGGCTCCCTGAGCAGCGGTGCTGGGCTCTCTTCCCAAGTAGGGGATGGGCCGGAGGGTCACCCAGGTAGATGGTGGCCACTGGGCCTATGGTGTAGGAAGGGGCTAGGGGTTGTAAACTCGTCAACAAGTTCGTCAGGTTTATAGTCATGTGCACAAGGACAGTGAGGTAAGGAGGATGCTGATAATGATGATAAAGATGGCCCTGGAGCGTGGCGACTCTCTGTAAGCTGCTCTCGGCAGCTCTATTCATGACATGGATTATAACAGTTCTGCTCTTTTATATACGATCTGGGTGAAGGAGCTGATGGCACTGTGGACACGTTTGCAGACGACACAAAGCTCGATGGAGGGGCAGCTAGTGTTGTGGAGGCAGGGAGTCTGCAGGACTTGGACGGGTTGGGAGAGTGAGAAGGAAGTGACAGATGGAGTGAAGGGTGGGGTTATGCACTTGGTCAGAAGAATAAGGATATAGACTTTTTCTTTTTTTTCGCATTCACCCCTTCATCGGCGTCCTGCGACTATTTTCTAAGTGGGGAGAGAACTCAGAAATCGGAGGTGCAGAGGGACTTGGGAGTCCCAGTTCAGGATTCCCTTGTTAACTTGCAGGTTGAGTCGGTAGTAAGGAAGGCAAATGTAATGTTAGTATTTGTTTCGAGAGGACTAGAACATAAAAGCAAGGATGTACTGCTGAGGCTTTATAAGGCATTGGTCAGACCACATTTGGAATATTGTGAACAATTTTGGGCCCCGTATCTAAAGAAAGATGTGCCCTGGAGAGGGTCCAGAGGAGGTTCACAAGAATGATCCTGGCAATGAAAGGGTTAATGTATGAGGAGCGTTTGATGTCTCTGGAGCTGTACTTGATGGAGTTCAGAAGGATGAGGGGGGACCTCATTGAAACCTACTGGATACTGAAAGGCCTGGATAGAGCGGACGTGGAGAGGATGTTTCCATAAGTAGGGGAGTCTAGGACCAGAGGGCACAGCCGCAGAATAAAGGGACGTCCCTTTAGAACTGAGACGCGGAGGAGTTTCTTCAGCTAGAGGGTGGTGAATCTGTGGAATTCGTTGACACGGAGGGCTGTGGAGGCCAAGTCATTGGGTGCATTTAGAGCTGAGATTGATAGGTTCTGGATTGGTAAGGGGGGGGGGGGGGTGGGTTAAGGGTTACGGGGAGAAGGCAGGGGAATGGGGTTGAGAAAAACCCAGCAATGATTGAATGGCGGAGTGGACTCGATGGGCCGAATGGCCTAATTCTGCTCCTGTACCTTATGATCTTATTGCTTTTCCCTTTGTACTACCCGATGTACTTACGTCTGCAAAGATCTGCCTGAACGACATGTAAAACAAAGTTTTTCACTGCATCTCGGTATATGCGACAATAATAAACCAATTACGAGGTACAGGTACAATGAAAAACGTTTGCAGCAGCATCATAGGCACGCTATTATCCATCGCCAAGGACCCTCACCACCCGGGATGTGCCCTCTTCTCGTTACTACCATCGGGGAGGAGGTACAGGAGCCTGAAGACCCACACTCAACAATTCAGGAACAGCTTCTTCCCCTCCACCGTCAGATTTCTGAACGGTCCATGAACCCATGAACGTTACCTCGTTATTCCCTTTTTGCACTATTTATTTAATTTTGTAACTTAAGAGTAATTTTTATGTCTTGTACTGTACTGCTGCCGCAAAACAACAGATTTCACAACGTGTCAGTGATAACAAACCTGTAAGTACGGACAACAGAAAAAACATAAATTACACAAGGCAGTGAAGTGAGAGAGAGACAAAAAGATGGTGCAAAAACAAGATCTCGGTGCAAGGAGAAAGGCAGGCGGCAGGGGTGTGGGGATAAGTTACCTTCACTCAGGAGCTGCTGCTTGGAGTTCTCAATGTTACGCATCTCAAGTTGAAGTCTGGGTGGCGTCTGATGGGAAAGAGCAAACCAAAATTGCAGTGATTACGGGCGATAGTTGGAGCGGGAAGGAACGCTGCTGAAGAGCATATCCCAGGGATATAGTCCCTTCAACAAACAATCTGCTGGAGGAAGTCAGCAAGCAGAGCAGCATCTGATGCAGGGTTTCCACCTGAAACATCAACAGTAGTTCCTTCCCCCAACTCCCCCCCCCCCCCCACAGATGCTGCTCAGCCCGTTGAACCCCTCCAGCAGATTGTTGCTCCAGATTCCAGCATCTGCATCTCTCTATGGTCCTTGCAGTTGAGTGTTGGTGAATGTTTGGAGACCATTCCCCCACCTCAGGTGGGAAGAGGGGGCTAACGATCGGAATCTCCCGCCCCCACACCCACACCCCCCCCCCCCCTGATCCGTGAGCCAAGATGCACTGACGGAGGCACAGGAGACGGCAGATGCTGGAATCTGGAACGACGCACACAAACTGCTGGAGGAACTCAGCAGGTTCAGCAGCATCGGGGGTGGGTGGGGGAAGGAATTGTCGACATTTTGGGCCAAAACCCTGCTTCAGGACTAAACCGATGGTTGAATTCAGTTACGAATAATTTAATTGTACTGGTACAAAAACATGTGGTCTGGACAATACAGGCAACCCTTGCATTATGGAAATTCATCTTTACAGAATTCACAAATCACTATCCAAAAATTTGAGATACAGAATATGGAACATGGACTGGTACAGCACAGGAACAGGCCCTTTCGGCCCACCGTGTCTGTGCCAACCTAATTAAACTAGTAATTAAACACCTGACTATACTAGTCCCTTCGGCCTACACAAGGTCCATATCCCTCATTCCCTGCACATCCATGTGCCTGTCTGAGAGCCTCTTAAACGCCTCTGTCGTATCTGCCTCCACCCCCACCCCTGGCAGCACAATCCAGGCACCCACTGCTCTCTGTGTAAAAAAACTTGCCCCACACATCTCCTTTGAAGTTCCCCCTCTCACTTTAAATGCACACCCTCTAGTATTAGACATTTCGACCCTGGGGAGAAAGATACCGCCTGTCTACTCTATCTGTGCCTCTCGTAATCTTATAAACCTCTATCAGGTCTCCCCTCAGCCTCCGCTGCTCCAGAGAAAACAACCCAAGTTTGTCCGACCGTTCCTTATAGCTCGTGCCGTCTAATCCAGGCAGCATCCTGGTTAACCTCTCCTGCACCCTCTCCACATCCTTCCTGTAACGGGGGGGTGACCAAAGCTGCACGCAATAATCCAGACATCCAGAATAAAATTTGCTCCCACGGAATTTGTGTGAAAGATAAATCGACGCAAAATTTAGTTTCTTCCTCCCGTCCCCCTGGTAATGAGCGGATCGCCTGTATCTGCCTTTCTCCAGCTGGGCTTTATTACCACCGCAGCCGTCAAGGTAACTGCACATAGTCATACAGCATGGAAACAGACCCTTCGGCCCAACTCGTCCATGCCGACCCTGTTACCCATCTGCCCGTGTTTGGCCCATAGCCCTCTAAACCTCTCCCATCCATGGACTTATCTGCCCAGCCCAGTGCGTCACGGACACCAGCCTCCCCTCCTTGGACTCTTGTCTTTACCTCTCGCTGCCTTGGTGAAGCAGCCAGCATAATCAAAGGCCCCACCCACCCGGGACATTCTCTCCTCTCCTCTTCCATCAGGTAGTAGATACAGGAGCCTGAGGGCACGTACCACCAGGCTCAAGGGCAGCTTCTATCCCACTGTGATAAGACTATTGAACGGTTCCCTTATACAATGAGATGGACTCTGACCTCACGATCTACCTTGTTGTGGCCTTGCACCTTATTGCACTGCACTTTCTCTGTAGCTGTGACACTTTACTCTGTACTGTTATTGTTTTTACCTGTACTACATCAATGCACTCTGTACTAACTCAATGTAACTGCACTGTGTAATGAATTGACCTGTACCATCGGTTTGCAAGACAAGTTTTTCACTGTACCCGGTACAAGTGACAATAATAAACCAATACCAACACCAAATGGCTTTTAAATGTTGCTAATGTGCCCGCCTCAACCACTATTTCTGGCAACTCATTCCAAATACGCACCACCCTTTGTGTGAAGAAGCTGCCCCTGATGCTCTCTTTTAAATCTCTCACCTCTGATCTTAAACCTGTGCTCTTTTGTTTTTAGCACCCCCCCCCCCGGAAAAAAGACTGTGTGCTTTCACCCTGTCTAAGCTCCTCATGATCTTATACACCTCTATCGGGTCACCCCCTCAATCCCCTAAATTCCAGGGAATAAAGTCCCAGTCTACACAACCTCTCCTTGTAACTCAGGCCCCCGAGTCCAGGCAGTGTCCTGGGAAACGGCAGAGTTGCCTATTTGCTGGTGTTTTCTTCTCGCATCCGTTTAGCTGTAACTCTTGCGGGATTGATTAAAAAAAACTCCAGCTGCTCGAAATCTGGGAATGAAAAAAGCAGAAAACACTGGAAACACTCAGCAGGTCAGGCAGCATCTGTGGAGAGAGAGACCCGAGTCAACATTTCAATTCCAACCCCGTCAGAGGTTTCCTTGTGACGTTTGGTCCATTGTCTATGCAGGCTCAAAGAGCGATGCCTTTTCCCCAAAGTGTTTCCCATTAACTCCCCCCAGATTCTTGCAGTCATCGGTGGCAAGGTCCTAGGGAGTATTGAGGAACAGAGGGACATTGGCGTGCGAATCCAAAGATCTTCGAAGGTGGCAGCGCAGGTAGATAATGTGGTTAGGAAGGCATATGGGACACTGACATTCCGTTAATTGGGGCACTGAATACAAGAGCAGGGAGGTTATGCTCTACTTCATTAGGAGTCTGAGGAGATTTGGGACATCACCAAAGACTCTTGCAAATTTCTGCAGATGTACGGCAGAGCGCGTTCTGACTGGTTGCATCACCGCCTGGTACGGAGGCTCCAACGCGCAGGATCGCAAGAGGCTGCAGAGGGTTGTAGACTCAGCTAGCTCCATCACGGGCACAACCTTCCCCGCCATCGAGGACATCCTCAAGAGGTGGTGCCCCAAGGAGGCGGCACCCATCACTAACGACCCTCACCACCCGGGACGTGCCCTCTTCTCGTTACTACCATCGGGGAGGAGGTACAGGAGCCTGAAGACCCACACTCAACGATTCAGGAACAGCTTCTTCCCCTCTGCCATCAGATTTCTGAACGGTCCATGAACCCGTGAACACTGCCTCGTTATTCCTCTTTTATACTATTTATTTATTTTTGTAAGTTATAGTAATTTTTATGTCTTGCACTGTACTGCTGCCACAGAACAACAGATCTTGCCACATATGTCAGTGATAATAAACCTGGTTCTGATTCTGACACCTCAGCTGGAGTGCTGCGTGCAGTTCTGGTCATCACACTGTAGGATGTGATGGCGCTGGAGAGGGTGCAGAGGAGATTCACCGGATTTGCCTGGGATGGAGCTTTTCAGTTATGAGGAGAGGCTGGATCTGTTTTCCCTGGAGAGAAGGAGGTTAAGAGGTCACATGATTGAGGTATATAAAATTATCAGGGGTACAGATAGGTTAGATTGCAGGAAACGTTTCCTCTGATCAGAGGTTAATAAAACTAGAGGACACAGATATAAGGTAAGGGGTAAGAGATTTGGAGGAGAACTTCTTTCACCCAGAGAATGGTGAGTACTCGGAACGCAATGTCGGAGACAGTGGTGGAAGCAGAGCCGCTAACAGCATTTAAGAAGTGTCCAGACCGGTGCTTAAATCACCCAGGCTACAGACCAAGTGCTGGAAGATGGGTGTCCACTGGTCAGTATGAACACAGTGGGCCGAATGGCCTGTTTCCGCGCTGTATGAATCCACGACTCTTTGACCTGTGAACTGAGGGGCAACTTATAGCGGCCAACTAACCCACCGACCTGCACATCTTTGGAAAGTGGGAGAAAACCAGAGCTGCCGGGGGAGATCATGGGGAGACCCTCCACATTGCCTTGGTTGCCTGCCTCCTTCCCCTTCGCACACCAGTCTTTGAGCCAGCCATTCCACTGTCTGATCTTGTTTGCACTGTGCCAAGTTACACGGTGCAGGGCCTAACCCAGAGACTCTTCTTGATGCGGTTCTGGTTTTTTTCATTTGGAGGAGATTTGTAGAGGCGGGCAAACGGTTAAGGGGGTTTGGGACGGGTACCCGGATAGGAAAGGTTTAGAGGGATCCGGGCCAAATGCGGGCAAGTAGGACTGGCCCAGGTGGGCAACTTGGTCAGCATGGTTGAGTTGGGCTGAAGGGCCTGTGCGACTTTATAAACACACATGGTCACAGGGGAAATGTGCGAACTCCACACAGACAGCGCCAGAGGTCAGGATCGAACCTAGGTCGCTGGAGCTGTGACTCCTGCTCTGTCTGCTGTGCCACCCTATTGTCCTACCCATCCCTTCACCACCTTCTCTGTTCCTGACAGCTAACTCTTCTCTCTCTCCCGCTTCTGAGGGAGGGATGAAATGTTACCTGTTTCTCTCTCTGCAGATGCCACCTGACCTGCTGAGCGATCTTCTGCTTTTATAGCAGAAGTCCAGCATCTGCAGCTTTTCCATTAACACCAGTCGGCCCAAATGGTTATTCTCGAGTCTCTGGAGTTGAACAGGGGGCAGAGACATCCCACCACCAACACAGAGGTGACAAAAGACAGTAATGTCACACTGGCGGGATACGGCTAGATGTCTTCTCCAATTATTTTGCTTACATAGAACTCTGCTGTCCACTTGTGTTTCTTTATGAGTTCCTCAAGCTGCTGCTCAAAAGCCTTCCTGAAAAATAAAAGATTACAGAAACTGCGAAACTAAAGAGGGAACTTCTCAAAACTTTCGGAAGGTGCATGCAGAAGTTTAAAGGGAACTATGAACCATTTTGGGAAAAAACTGAACCATTGTTGAATGGAACACTCTCCGCTTGCCTGGGTGTGTGCAGTTCCAACAGGTCTCGAGAAGTTCGTCACAATCCAGGACAAAGCAGGCCGCTCGCTTGGCACCCCAGTAAACACTTGAAAACTCCCTCCTCCACTGGCACACAGTGACTGCAGTGTGTACTGTTTACAAAATGCACTGCAGTTACTTTCCCAGGCTACTCTGACAGCACCTTCTGCCAAGGTAGAAGGTTCCCCTCCACTGTACGCCATACAGACCATTGATAGGTCTAAATTCCTTCCATTCCTTCACCGTTGATAGGTCTAAATTCCAAAACTCCCCCCACCAGCAACACCGTGGGAGCACCTTCCCCACACAGACGGCAGTGGTTCATGGAGATGACCCCACCTTCTGGAGTTTTGATGGGCGATAAAAGCCAGTGACACACACATCTCGGGAATGATTGTCAGTGGCTGAGCCTTGAATTTAATGGCGGAGCATCCATCTGTTTTGCTGGGAGTTGGGGACAGTGGGAAAGCTGAAGACTGATGCCCAGCAGCATCGGGAATCTAAGCACGGAACCAGAACAAAGCACAGACGGAGAATGCCGGGATGTCCTGGGGGGCTGCAGAGGGACGGGAAGGATAAGGCCCTGGGCTCTGATAATTCTGGCCAGGAAGGAATGAGGAATCCACTCAGTAGATGTGAAACAGCTGGGGTGAGGATAAGGGCCTTATGCAGGTGGGGGAGTACAAATGTGCAAGAGGCACAGACTTCCAAGGGAACATCCGTAAAAAATGCAGAACATGGGGTCATTGAGTAACGCAGCAGGGATATAGACCCATCGGCCCATCAACCCACCCGTGCCCCTGCGCCCCCCACTGGTACTGTACCCGGTGTTATACAGCGACAGACCCGTCCCCACCGGTACTGTACCCCGGTGTTATACAGCGACAGACCCGTCCCCACCGGTACTGTACCCCGGTGTTATACAGCGATGGACCCGTCCCCACCGGTACCGTACCCCGGTGTTATACAGTGACAGACCCGTCCCCACCAGAAATGACCGCAGTGCCAATGTGACACAGGACTACACTTATCCAGCAATGCTGGCCTTTTGTTACCTTTCCTTCCTCCTTTGCAGCTTCTCGTCCTCGATCTGGGACACCAGTGCTTGTATCCTTTGCTTGCTCTCATTGCTTCCTTTCAGCTGCCTGCACAAGCCACAAAGAACAGTGTCAGAGTGCCGGGAATCAGAGGAGGGGAGAGTCGGCATTCGCTCGCGTGACGCTGGGACGAGTTGGCCAGCGGGCTTGTCATCTGTGGCTCCTCTGGCTCTCCCTTTGATTGGTTGAAAAGCGTGGGGGATTTTTTTTAGGGGAGGGGGCCGTTGGTTAGAGCAGGTGGATTCACCAACAAGGACGGGGAGTGCAAGAGCAGGGAGGTTATGTTGAACCTGTATGACACACCGGTTACGTAACAGCTGGGCCATTTCATCTGGCTTCTTGTGGACCCACCTTCGGAAGGGATTGAGTGTCCTGCAGAGGATTAACTGGAATGCTTCCAGACACGAGGGATTTTGAGTGTGGGGGAAGCTGCGGTTCGACCAGGAGAGATCTGGCACACAATCGTGAAGGGGTAGACAGGAGAAAGCTGGTGGTTCAAGGACTGAGGTGGGAATGGATTCGAAATTTTGGACTAAAGGTGATGCGAAGATTTTTTTAAAAATTGCGGTGGTGATGATCTGGAATTCAGTGCCTGTAGTGTTGGTGGGAAACGGAGTCAATGTTTGAGGGCGAATGGTTTGTAAGCAGGAGGGGAAAGAGAAGGGGCAGGATTACTCTCCCAGTGGCCGGTACAGGATTGATGGGCTGAATGGCCTTCCAGGCTGCAACAGTTCAACAAGCACAGCCTGCGCGAGGGGAGTGCCATTCCCGAACTCCTTCCAGGGTTAGCAGAGGTGCCTTCCCTTTACCCAATGACCAACCAACGAGCAAATTCGTTGCTCCAACTACCATCTGTCACCCCGGGTGCTAATGGACCCCCTGACAATCACGACACCTTGGACTAACAGTTCATCTCTCCCATTAGTCAGGACACCCTCCAGCTCCCGCACCGTACTCCCTGCCAATTGGAAACTCCCCAAACATCAGGACCCTCCCTGGAATTGGGACCCCCTACCTTCCTGCAATCAAACCATCCCAGAATACAATCCCCTCAAGCCCCAAATTGCAGCCACTTGGTTTTAAGTGTCTCAGCGTAGTGAGGTATTGTCCCTGCCTGAGGGAGCTGCAGTCTCAGCCGAGCTGCCGATGGAAATAAAATCAAATCCTGCCCGCAGTTAAGTTCTGTGGGAGATCATGCAAACTTAGGTTCTTCCAACAATTGACCAGAGGAAGGACCAGGCCAACATTTCTTGGCATGTTATAGTGTGGCAAACCTGCGGCCAAGGTGGGTACACCCCGCGGGCTGTGGTCGGGGTGCACAGAAAGTGAGTTTGAGAACCAAGATGTCACACCAACTACAATTTGCAAAGCACCTTTCACCTAGCAAGCCATGCGAAGAATATACCTCTTCAAGGTACAAAACTGAGGAGTCACGTAAGGTTTGAGGGAAGGTGATCCAAGGTTGGTCATGGAGGTGGGTTGTAGGGAGCATTTTAAGGGAGGAAAGGGGGAGAGCTTAGGGGAGGGAGACATTGCAGCCTGAGGTATCAGTGGGAATTGAAGGAACACAGAGATATCAGAGGGGAGTGGCTGCTAGAGGGGGTCACAGAGACAGGGAGTGGTGTAGGGGCTGGAGGGGGTTACGGGGAGGGGTGCAGGGATGCAGAAGGAATGAAACCATGGAATTTTGCCTCCTCTCACCTCTCAGTCTGAGCCTGGCCTTGTTCATACTGAAACTGCAGCCTCTTCAAGGTCGCTGAACATTGGAAAAGAAGTCAAATAGTCTGCATTAATTCCCTGGAGGTCCTCAGTAACCACATCCCTTCACCCCCACCGTCTCACCCAGCTTCCCCCCGAACCAGCCGTTCCGGCTGGGTACCGTTTTCCAGGGGCTGCAGGAGGGAAGTCGAGAGGAGATTCCCAGGTCTGGAGCATTTCACGGATGCTGCCTCTCCAACCCGTTGACTTTGTGTTCAAGTCATGGCAAGGCAGGGTGTCAGGCACGTCACCGAGCACTCGAACAAACTTCTACAGATGTACTATTGGAAGTGTCCTGACTGGTAGCATCACCGCCTGGGACGGCAATCTGAATGTGCAGGAATGCAAGAAGCTGCAGAGAGTAGTGGACTCAGCCCAATACATCACGGGCACATCCCTCCCCAACATCAGGAGTATCTACAGGAGGTGCTGCCTCAAGAAGGCAACGTCCATCATCAAAGATCCCCCACCATCCAGGCCGTGCCATCTTCTCGCAGCTACCGTCGGGCAGGAGGTACAGAAGCCTGAAGTCCCACACCACCAGGTTCAGGAACAGCGACTTCCCTTCACCCATTCGGTTCTTGAACCAAC
The DNA here is from genome assembly GCF_009764475.1 of Pristis pectinata. NCBI lineage: Eukaryota > Metazoa > Chordata > Chondrichthyes > Rhinopristiformes > Pristidae > Pristis > Pristis pectinata. The sequence continues at coordinate 2,591,289 of NC_067446.1, read as the reverse complement.
CGGCACAACCCTAATCACTGCCTCAGTATACAGATACCATGGCCATTTTGTACTACAGTGGACTCTGTTTTTTTGTATTCATTGTGTTCTTTCTTGTATAATTTATGTTTAATTCATACTTTTCTTGTGAACGCTGTGTATCTGATGCTCTGTGCCTGTGACGCTGCTGCAAGTAAGTTTTTCATTGCACCTGTGCAATGTTACTTGTGTATAGGACAATAAACTCCACTTTGACTGTTGACTGTAACTGAGCAAGGCTCAGCTGGAAAGAAGGACCCAGCTGACAGGCAGGATGAAGCCATTGATGCCCTCGAGGATTTATGCGTCACCCACTGCTATTGGGGAATTCACACTGGAACAAAAGGCCAGTCTCAGTAACAAAAATATCTAGATTGTGTTGAAAACCCATAATGTCCTTCAGGGATTAAAAAATCTGATTTCTTCTACACTTGACTACAGACCCAGAGCAATGTGGTTGAATTGGTTTATTATTGTCGCGATACAGTGAAAAGCTTTTGTTTTGCATGCCATCCAGGCAGATCATGCCATACATAAGTACATTGAGATAGTACAAGAGGCGAACAGAATGCAGAATATAGCGTTACAGTTACAGGGAAAGTGCAGTGCAGGCAGACAAATAAAGTGCAAGGGCCATGATGAAGTAGATTGGGAGATCAAAAGTTAGAACATAGAATAGTACAGCACAGGAACAGGCCCTTCAGCCCACCATGTTGTGCTAAACTTGTTAAACTAATGACACCTAATCCCTTCTGCCTACACAACGTCCATCTCCCTCCATTCTCTGCACATTCATGTGCCTTTCTAAGGGCCTCTTAAATGCCTCTATCATATCTTGCCTCCACCCCCACCCCTGGCAGTGCATTCCAGGCACCCACCGCTCCCTGTGTAAAAACTTGCTCCACTCATCTCCTTTGAACTTTCCCCTTCACACCTTAAATGCATGCCTTCCAGTATTAGACATTTCAACCCTGGGGAATAAGATACAGGCTGTCTACACTATCTGTGCCTCTCATAATTTTATAAACTGCTATCAGGTCTCCTCACAGCCTCTGCCGCTCCAGAGAAAATAACCCCAATTTGTCCAAGCTCTCCTTATAGCTCATGCTAACAAACTAAAAGTTCATCTTTTAGCATATGAGAGGTCTGTTCAAGGGTTTTATAACAGTGGGGTAGAAGCTGTCCTTGAGCCCGGTGGTACATACTTTCAGGCTTTTGTATCTTCTGCCTGATGGGAGAGGCGAGAAGAGAGAATCATTGGGTTGGGAGGGGTCCTTCATTATGTTGGCTGCCTTCCTGAGGCAGTAGGAAGTGTACGCGTAGTCAGTGGAGGGGGAGGCTGGTTTACATGATGGACTGGGCTACATCCGCAACTCTCTGCAATTTTCTTGCGCAGGGCAGTTGCCATACCAAGCTGTGATGCATCCCTGACCCCTGAAATGCCCAGAAAGCCACTCGGTCAGGCAATAAATGGTGGCCTTGCCAGAGGCTCCCGCAGCCAGTTAATACCAACGAGTTAATGCTCTCTTCTCTGTTGTTACTCAAGGCAGCCAACAAGCACCTCAATCTGCAGGTAAATGTATGTTCCTGGTAGGTGATTGTGGGACACAGGCCAGGACAGCTGGAGAAGTTGTGGCCAAACATCTCCTATTCAAAAACAAGAGGGCATAGGTTTGAGATGAGAAGAAGAAGATTTAAGGGGGATCAGAGAGTGATTGATATCTGGAACATGCTGCCAGAGAACATGACAGGATCAGAAATAATTACTACATTTAAGAGGTATTTAGACAGACACATGAACAGGCAAAGCACAGATGGATAGGGTCCTAATGCAGGCATGGAGACACAAGAGAAGTATAGACAGAGTCTGTGGAGGAGAGGTTGTGCTGAGCTGTGTCCACAACCCTTTGCAGTTTCCTGTGGCCTTGAGCAGAGCACTATCTTGATGTACTGATGTGATGAAATGATCTGTATGGATGGCATGCAGAACAAAGTTTTTCACTGTACCTCGGTGCAAGTGACAATAATAAACCAATCTGAAGCAAGAATTTGTTCGAGTTCAATTCTATCTGCCAATAGTCTGGGAAATCTGCTAAACTGGCACCACCAAAGTCCTAAATGTGCCAGATTGTTGGTGTTTTACTGTCGTTCTCGAGTCAGAGGTTTATGGCACAAAAAGTTGTTGGGCCTGATGTGCCTGTGCATGCTGTGATGGAGTGAAGGAGAGGACTAATCTCACATGCCAGCTCACAGTCCATGGCATTGATCCAGGCACTGATATATGATACATATGATAGCACATCAGCGCCTCTACTTCCTCAGGAGGATAAAGAAATTTGGCATGTTCCCTTTGACTTTCACCGATTTTTATCGATGCACTACAGAAAGCATCTTATCTGGGTGCATCATGCTCGGTACGGCAACTGCTCTGCCCATGACTGCAAGAAACCGCAGAGAGTTGTGGACACAGCCCAGCGCATCATGGAAACCAGCCTCCCCCTCCCTGGGCTCTGTCTACACTTCTCGCTGCCTCGGGAAAGCAGCCGACATAATTAAAGACCCCATCCACCCCAGACATTCTCTCTTCTCCGCCCTCCCATTGGGCAGAAGATACAGAAGCCTGAAATCACATACCACCGGGCTCAAGGAGTTTCTATCCCGCTGTTTTCAGACCATGGAACGGTCCCCTAGTACGATAAGATGGACTCTTGACCTCACAGTCTACCTCGTTATGACCTTGCACCTTATTGTCTGCCTGCACTGCACTTTCTCTGTAGCTGTTACACTTTATTCTGCATTGTTATTGTTTTACCTTGTACTACCTCGATGCACTGACACGATGAAATGATCTGTATGGATGGCATGCAAAACAGTTCATCATTGCACCTCGGTGCATGTGACCATAATAAACTGATTTGCCAATTTTAATTTATGATGTGGGTTTCTGCCTCTATGGCTCTCAGACAGTGAGTTCCAGACCACCTCCACACCTCGAGGGAAAGAATCTCCTGAACTCCCTTCTAATCCTTCTACTTCGAATCTATGCCCCCCATGGACCCCACCAGCTGTCAACCTCTCTGGCCAGAGAATTCCTATCTGGGCCTCCCATAATTTCATGGAGGGTGATTGCTGTGTTGTAGGGATCTGTGCTTCTAAATGCACGTCACTTGGCTTTAAAATGCTTCACATTATCCAGCGATCAAAGAGCAGGCTCTTCTTTAGTGTACCGCAGGGTGTATAATGAGTTATAGACGTCAGATCCATCAGTGGCTGCTTTTCATGTGCAAATCCTAGTTGACATTACCCTGCTTTGGTCATTCAAGTGATGATTTCCCCTCTAAGTGACATTACCCCGGTCGGGTCATTCAAGAGATTGTTGCCTCACAGGTGGATAGGGTAGTTAAGAAAGCTTATGGGATGTTAGCTTTCATAAGTCGAGGGATCGAGCTTAAGAGCCGCGAGGTAATGATGCAGCTCTAGAAAACTCTGGTCAGACCACACTTGGAGTACTGCGTCCAGTTCTGGTCACCTCATTATAGGAAGGATGTGGAAGCGTTGGAAAGGGTGCAGAGGAGATTTACCAGGATGCTGCCTGGTTTAGAGAGTGTGCATTATGAGGAGAGACTAGGGAAGTTAGGGCTTTACTCTCTGGAGAGGAGGAGGATGAGGGGAGACATGATAGAGGTGTACAAAATATTAAGAGGAATAAATAGAGTGGACAGCCAGCACCTCCTTCCCAGGGCACCAATGCTCAATACAAGAGGACATGGCTTTAAAGTCATGGGTGGGAAGTTCAAGGGAGATATCAGAGGAAGGTTTATCACCCAGAGAGTGGTGGGGCATGGAATGTGCTGCCTGGGGCGGTGGTGGAGGCAGGTACATTGGTCAAATTCAAGAGATTGTTAAATAAGCATATGGAGGAATTTAAAATAGAGGGATATGTGGGAGGAAGGGGTTAGATAGTCTTAGGTGAGGTTTAAAGGTTGGCACAACATCGTGGGCCTGTATTGTGCTGTACTGTTCTATGATTCTATGAAGGAACTGCAGATGCTGGAACCTGGAGCAACACACAAGATGCTGAAGAAGAGAAATAAAGGACTGCAGAATCCGGATGAAAAACACTGTGATGCCGGAGGAACTCAGCAGGTCCAGGCAGCATCTGTGGAGAAAAGCAGCGGTCAACACTTCGGGTCAGGACCCTTCTTCAGGACTGAAGATAGGGAAAGGGGAAGCCCAAGATATAGGAGGGAAAAGCAGAGCAGTGAGAGGTGGACAAAAGAGGGGAGGCGGGGTGGGCACAGGGTGGTGACAGGTAGATGCAGGTAAGAGATAATGATGGGCAGGTGCGGGGGAGGGGAGAGCAGATCCACTGGGGGATGGGTCTAAGGTAAGGAGAGAGGGGGGAAAAGGCTGGGAAAGGGAAGAAGAGAGGGGGAGGTTGTGGGGAAGGGGGCTCCGGGATTACCTAAAGTGGGAGAATTCAACGTTCATGCCGTCAGGCTGCAAGGTTCCAAGATGGAAAACGAGGTGCCGTTCCTCCAGTTTGCGCTTGGAATTGTCCCGGCAGTGGAGGAGGCCGAGGACTGACGTATCAGTGATGGGGTGGGAGGGGGAGTTGAAGTGACCGGTGACGGGGAGATGCAGGTTGTGGTCATGGACAGAGCACAGGTGTTCTGCGAAACGGTCACCTCGTCTGCATTTGGGCTCACCAATGTAGAGGAGGCCACACTTGGAGCACCGAACGCAGTAGATGATATTAAGAGAGGTGCAAGTGAATCTCTGTGTCACCTGAAAGGACTGTTTGGGTCTCTGGATGGAGGTGGTGTAGGGGTAGGTGTTGCACTTATGGTGGGGGCAGTGGAAAGTTCCCGGGGGGGGGCGGGGGGAGGAGTGAACCAGGGAGTCGTGGAGAGATGCTGGAGGAACTCAGCGGGTCAGGCAGCATCTGTGGAGGGAAATGGACAGTTGACGTTCTGCTCGGGTAGCTTGCCTACAACCCAATGGTATGAACACGCCCAGCTGTATGAAGGATGTCATTAAGCTGAAGAGGGTGCAGAAAAGATACACAAGGATGTTACTGGGACTGGAGGTCTCGTGTTATTAGGTGATCCACACCCCCAGTCATTGCCACACCTGGTCTTCTCCCTTTGTTCACAGCTCCCATCAGGCAGGAGGTACAGAAGCCTGAAGTCCCACACCACTGGGTTCAGGAGCAGCGACTTCCCTTCAACCCTTCAGTTCTTGAACCAACCGGCACGACCTCAGAATCTTCGATTTCTCAGCAACTTCGGAAGTGCACGCTGCGATCACCGGTCTCTCGACCAGCCCACGCCTCACAGCATGGGCCATAACTGGGGCCAGGTCCTCCCCCCACCTGCCCAGTGCAACCTCCTGTCTGTTCCCTCACCTCCACAGCTGCTGTTCTGATGCTTCTGCAGGGCGCGTTCCCTTTCAGGTGTGCGCATTTTAAGCTGCTCCCGAGGGGAATTGCACAAGTCCCATTTTAATCCATTTGCAAACACGTCAAAGCATTATTTTTAAACATTGCTTCTTATCCAAATTTCTGCAAGGGAGGGAACTTCAATCAGCTGTCGGCACCGCAAGTGCTTTACTTAGAGATGGGGTGAAATCCAGTTTCTCGGCTGAACGGTGCGTTCAGTCATCTTCTGAACCGTGAGTGGGGAATGGGTCACACTGCGTGGCTGTCCATCAGGCGGTGAAGGGCCCTGCCGATTTGACCAATAGCACCTGACCTCCGCCTCACTCTGAGACACTGTTTGCAGCTTAGCTGAGATCAGCCGCAGGGCACGTGCGCCTGCAAACAGGTAGTCATACTGGTTTGGTCACAGTGGGACAGGATGTGCCAGCTCAGAGAGGTCCGTGGATTCCAGGGGAGGATGGAGGAAGTAAGACTAAACTATCTGATTAGAGGCAGGCACAAACCCAAAACATTGGAGTTGAGTTAGGGAAGGTTTGAATACAAATGCCAGTCCTGAATGCAAACCATCCACCCTGCAGGGCACCTCCTGACCCAGCTATGGGAGAGTCTGCAGGTTTCCCTTTGGCCTCATCAAGCACAGGACTGGAACGGAACCAAGCCGTCCTCGATCGCGTGGGTCTGCTCCAGTAGAAGGGACAGTGCCCTGCCCCAGCTGGGGGAAAGACCGAGAACAGGAAATAAAACAACTTTGCTCAATGACACTGGATAAGCAAGTACTGGCAGGGAAAGGCCGGTGTCGTTAATTGGCACAAGACCTCATACGTTGCAATGTCTGGGAAAATAAGTGTGCCAAGGGAGTGCCATGTTATGGGATGGTTAGTGCCAATGGAGTGTTGAACTACAGGTAGAGGAGTGCTGCACTACAGGGAGGGGGGGGCAGTGAGGAGGGAGTGCCGCACTAAGGGAGGGGCGGGGAGGAGGGAGCGCTGTGCTGTGGGAGGGGCGGTGAGGAGGGAGCACTGCACTGTGGGAGGGGCGGTGAGGAGGGAGTGTTGCGCTGCGGGAGGGGTGGTGAGGAGGGAGTGCCCCAGTGGAAAACACCGAAGAGCACTGCACTGTTTGAGGTGACATTTTCCAGACCAGGATATACAAACACAAATTAGGGGCCGGCATAGACCATTCAGCTACAGCCTGCTCTGCTGTTTAAGCAGATGGGAATCTGCAGTCGATACTACAGTCAAGATCAGCCCGCATGTTCTGAATGCTAGTCTGAATGTAACCTCAACTGCAGACACTCATCCATTCACAGTAACCTTGCTTCTTTAAAATGTGTCTATCTCTGACTTTAAAATATTCAAAGACTCTGCTTCCACCACGCTTTGAGGAAGGGAGTTAACGAACCTTAGAGGAAGAAGAATGCATCTCATCTCCATCTTAAAAGCGTCACCCCTAGTTCTGCATTCTGTCACAGGGGGAAACATCTTCTTCACGTTCACCCTGTCAAGACCCCTCAGGATTTGTACATGTTTCAGTCGTCCCCTCTCACTCTTCTGAGCTCCAGTGATCCTGATTTGTCCAACCTTTCCTCATTAGAGAACATGCCCATTCCAGGTACTCTAACATTACAAGCATTTCTAACATTCTTCCCCTGTGGCAAATGTTAAACTGACTGGCCTGTGGTTTCCTGCTCTCTTTCTTTTAGAATAAAGGAGTTACATTTGTTAAGCTTCCGCGAATCAAGGGCATTTCAGAAAATTAAAACTGTTGTGCCATCTGACTCGCTGCTTCTCTTCAGATCCTAAGATTGTCTCAGCACCACAGTTCCAACAATTTACTCAGTACCACTTAGCAGTTGACTGTAATCCCCCAGTCGAGTTCTTCCCTCCCTTCCAACTCCCAGTTTGATTAGCGGTCTGGTCAATAGTCTTATAACAGCGGGGCAGAAGCTGCTCTTGAGCCTGGTGGTGTGCGTTTTCAGGTTTTTGTTTCATCTGCTCAATGGGGGGGTGGGGGGGGGGAGAAAAGAGAGAATGTCTGGCGTGGGTGGGGTCTTTGATTATGTCGGCTGCTTTCCCGAAGCAGTGAGAAGTGTAGACAGTGTCCACGGAGGGGAGGCTGGTCTCCATGATGTGCTGAGCTGCGTCCACAACTCTCTGCGGTTTCTGGCAAATGGGACGAGCTTGGATGGGCATCTTGGTCAGCATGGACCAGTTGGGTTGAAGGGCCTGTTTCCGTGCTGTATGACTGTATAACTCAATGTACTGGGATATTACTAGCATTCCCCATATGAAGACTGATGGAAAATAAGTTCAAGTTAAAAAGAACTGCAGCTGCTGGAAATCTTGAGTAAAAGCAGAAAATGCCCATCTGCCCTCTCTCATCACTTGCTGGCTCTTGTTCCACCCCCTTCCCCCACCTTTTTATACTGGCTATCTTCCCTCTTTCTTTCCAGTCCCAATGGAGGGTCTCAACCCGGAACGTCGACTGCCCGTTTCCCTCTGTAGATGCTGCCTGACCCACTGAGTTCCTCCAGCATTTTGCGAGTTGCTCCAGAAAATGCCGGGAATAACCAGCAGGTCAGGTTACATCTGTGGGAAGAGAAACACAGCTGACGTTTCAGGTTAAAGAGCCGTTGTCAGGCTGTGGAAGTGGGTTTTGGTCAGTGCCTTATCAAGGATAAGAAGGGAAAGAGAAGCCTCTGAGGGTGGACAAGGCGAGAGAGACGGACAGAGAGCAGAGTAGAACCTTTTCAGAGAGACACAAGAGACTTCAGATGCTGGAATCTGGAGCAACAAACAATCTGCTGGAGGACCTCAGTGGGTCAAGCAGCATGTGGGGTGGGGGGTGGAATTGTCCAAATTGTCCACACTTTGGATTGAAACCCTGCATCAAAACCCTGCATCAGGACTTCTCTTCCAGGAATGTCTAACCCGAAGAAGTGGCAGTGAATTCAACGAGTGAGAATCATACAAAAAAATTGCAGATGCTGGAAATCTAAAATAAAAACAGAAAGTGAATCAAGAGTTATTATCACTGGCTTAGATGGCATGAAGTGTGTTGTTCTGCAGCAATGGTACAGAGCAAAGACGTAAATAGCTGAAAATACTCACAGGTCAGGCTGCGTCAGTGGTGTTTTAGACATCTGCTTTTATTTTAGATTCCAGCATCTGCAATTTTTTTTTTGATTTTCACTTACCTTTTTACCTTGTTTTTTTTATTAATTCCCCAGACTCACTTTCTATACGACCACTCATGCTGTCTACTTTTTTAACAGAAACTTTTCTTTGGAAACCGTTTTTAAATCTCTGACTAACTTTACCTCTGACTTTTCTCTCTGTACTAAACTTTCAGTCATGCTTTATATTCTGTCCAACCTCCTGATGTGTTCAATCTGTCTCTGCGTAATGATATGACTTTCCCTTAAGTTTGATTAACCATGAAATATGAGTGTTCCTCTTGGAATGTTTCTTCCTCGTTGGAATGTAACCGTTCCGTGTCTTTTGAAAGATGCCCTTAAATGTCCATCACTGCATCTCGACTGACCTATCCTGTAACATCGTTTGCCAGCTCTCTTTAGTTAGCTGTTATATATCCTCATAACTCCCCTGGTCTTGGACCCACCTCTCCCTTAAGCTGACTGTAACATTCAACTTTATTATGACTGTTGCTACCTTGGGGATTCTTCACAAAGAGGTCATTTAATTAATCCTATTGCATTGCACAATGCCGGGTCTAATGTATCCTGCTTGGCTCCAGAATGTGCTGTTCCAATAAACTAACCGGAAAACACTCTATGAACTCATCAGCTATATAACCTCATCTGGACGTTTGTAGTATTATTATATTTTTCATGTTTTGATGATTCTTGCAGAGTCCTATTCACCCACTTACTTCCCCGCAACCTGCTCTCTCTCTCAAAGAGAAGGAATGCACCATGGAGAGATGCAGCAGTCAGACAGGCCATTCAGCCCATCCATAGAACACTACAGCACAGAAAACAGGCCATTCGGCCCTTCTAGTCTGTGCCGAAACGTTATTCTGCTAGTCCTATTGACCTGCACCCAGTCCATAACCCTCCAGACCTCTCCCATCCATGTAGCTATCCAATTTATTCTTAAAACTTAAGAGTGAGCCTGCATTTACCACGTCAGATGGCAGCCTGTTCCACACTCCCACCACTCTCTGAGTGAAGATGTTCCCCCTAAACCTTTCCCCTTTCATCCTAAAGCCATGTCCTCTCGTACTTATCTCTCCTAATCTAGGTGGAAAGAGCCTACTCACATTTACTCTGTCTATACCCCTCATAATTTTGTAAACCTCTATCAAATCTCCCCTCATTCTTCTACACTCCAAGGAATAAAGTCCTAACGTGTTCAATCTTTCCCTGTAACTCAACTCCTGAACACCCGGCAACATTCTAGTGAATCTTCTCCACACTCTTTCAATCTTACTGACATCCTTCCTATAGTTAGGTGACCAGAACTGCGCACAATACTCCAAATTTGGCCTCACCAATAACTTATACAACCTCACCATAACATCCCAACTCCAACTCAATACAGGTTGCCAAGAGCCTTCTTTACAACCCTGTCTACCTGTGACGGCACTTTCAGGGAATTATGTATCTGAATTCCCAGATCCCTTTGTTCCTCCGCACTCCTCAGTGCCCTACCATTTACTGTGTATGTCCTCCCTTGATTTGTCCTTCCAAAATGCAGCACCTCACTTGTCTGCATTCAATTCCATCTGCCATTTTCTGGCCCATTTTTCCAATTGGTCCAGATCCCTCTGCAAGCTTTGAAAGCCTTCCTCGCTGTCCACTACACCTCCAATCTTAGCGTTATCAGCAAACTTGCTGACCCAGTTTACCACATTATCATCTAGATCATTGATATAGACAACAAACAACAATGGTCCCAGCACCGATCCCTGAGGCACACCCTGAGTTCATGCCGATCATCAACTACCCATTTACACTTTAATCCTTTTTTGTTTTCTCCACATTCCCATCAACTCCCCCCGGATTCTACCACTCCCCTATACACCGGAGGCAATTTACAGTGGCCGATTAACCCATCGACCCGCACGTCGCTGGGATGTGGGAGGGGACCGGAGCACCCTGGGGGGGGGGGAGGGAACCCAGGCGGTCACAGGGAGAATGTGCAGACTCTATGCACACACACCCACCAAGTACCGGAGGTGGAGACCGAACCTGGGTCACTTGCACAGCGAGGCAGCGGCCGCACTTAGTTGCACCTCCGTGCTGCCCCTCAACAGAGTGGAGGAGCGAGGAACCGGGTGAGCCGAGTGAGGGAGGACAAAGGGCGAGGGAGGGGAGGCCTGAGAAGGAAAGGCAGGAGCTCTGGGCCAGAGAGGTGAAGGCCTGAGGAGTGGAGGTTCGGGAGGAGGCCGGGGAGGGGGATGGGCAGGTGAGGGAGAGGGGTGGGGCGGGCGGGAGGGAGGGATGACAGACGAGGAAAGTCACAGGAGGAGAGGGTGTTGGGTTGGAAGGAAGCTGTGATCCAGCTGCACTACTGCCTAGTGCCAGAGCTGCATGGAGCTCTGAAATTAAGAGACACCAAACCCACGGTCTACCAGGCAGTGGTGATTCCTGCCCTCCTGCGTGCTTCTGAGATATAGCAGGATATCAAGGCTTGAGATATACCACCACAAAATCCTCTGATTTCATTACAAGCCAACTGCTATGAGTCAGATACACGAGAGACTGCAGACACTGGAATCCGGAGCAGCTGAAGGAGCTCAGTGGGTCGAGCAGCGTCTGTGGGGAGGAAGGAATTGACGTTTTGGGTCAAAACCCTGCTTCAACACCGATGTCAGACCCAGAACGTCAGCAGTTCCTCCCCCCCCACTCCCACAGATGCTGCTCGACCCGCTGAGTTCCTGATTGCTTGTTGCCTCAGTGTCTTTCCCCAACTCAACCACCCCTGTACCAAGGCCCTTGTTACACTCAGTCAACTCCCTTGGGCTTGCATGCTTGACGCTAGACTCCTGAAGCTCTATTCCCAGCTCAGTCATGGGAAGAGGTCACCGAGTGGACAGGGGAGGAGGTTCGAAGATGTGCTCAAAGCCTTCCTTGAAGAAATGCAACATTCCCGGCTGGGAATCTCTGGCCTACAACGGCTCAAAGAGGTGCATCCAGGATGGGATAGAGAACCTCGAGGCCGTGCATCGGGAGCGCGCAGAGGCCCCGTGTTAAGCCGACGGCCTCACAAGCTACCCATCCGTTCACACTGTGAGCAACCGCCTTCCCCATTCATGGGAGAGTCTGCGGGTTTCTCCTTTTGGCCTCATCGGTCACCTCAGAAGTCATCCTTGAGCCTTAAGGACTGCCCGCTGAGAAGAACATCTCTGGGTCACTCTAAGCAATAACATCGGCCAGTTGTACATGGCGTTTCTGTGGGTGGAAAGGGACGGGGCTTTTTCCGCATTGGGTGAGGACATTGGAAGCCACCGCGCTCATCAAGCTCCTAACGCACTGACCGATCTCGTACCTTCTTTCTTGTTGCAGGTTGCCTCCAGGCAGAAGATCTCGTGATTCACTGCGGACAAGGGGGGAGAAGGTTGCATTACTGCGATATTCGGGGCATTTCCGAGATGGAAGGAACGGTGGAACAGTGGGTTTTCATACGTGCTGTTGCCAATTAAGCTGTTTCACAGCTTCAAACGAATTTCACTAGTCTTGAGTGGGTAGGGGACAGAAGGAACTACCCGTTCTTATGCTGAGCGATCATAAATGGCCTATGAGACGTGCTACCTGCCACCCACACTTGTTAGTCTGCCTTTTCTCGTTACACTAAGCTAATCAATTCCAACTTCTGGTAACCTGCTCCCCTCTCTGTCCCTTTTCTCTCTCCCCAGTTCCACCTACACCCACCCCACAGCCCCCCATCACCCTGCTTCCTTCCCTTCCTCCACCTGCCCATCAGCCACACAACTGGTCCAACCACGTAGATGCCACGGCCAAGAAAGCTCACCAGTGCCTCTACTTCCTCAGGAAGCTAAAGAAATTCGGTTTGTCCCCTTTGACTCTCATCAAATTTTACCGATGCACCACAGAAAGCATCCTATCTGGATGTATCATGGCTTGGTACAGCAACTGCTCTGCCCAGGACCGCAAGAAACCGCAGAGAGTTGTGGACACAGCCCAGCGCATCACGGACACCAGCCTCCCCTCCATGGACTCTGTCTTTACCTCTCGCTGTCTTGGTGATGCAGCCAGCATAATCAAAGACCCCATCGGGTAGAAGATACAGGAGCCTGAGGGCACGTACCACCAGACTCAAGGACAGCTTCTACCCCACTGTGATAAGACTATTGAACGGTTCCCTTATACGATGAGATGGACTCTGACCTCACCATCTACCTTGTTGTGACCTTGCACCTTATTGCACTGCACTTTCTCTGTAGCTGTGACACTTTACTCTGTACCGTTACTGTTTTTACCTGTACTACATCAATACACTCTGTACTAACTCAGTACATACTCATACCATCGGTATGTAAGACAAGTTTTTCACTGTACCTCAGTATAAATGACAATAATAAACCAATACCCTCCCCCTACTGTTCCCACCTGCCCTCCACACCTCCCTTATTCGGTTCCACGCTCCACCTTCCTCTCCCATCAGAGGCAGCCCTGTGTTGCCCCCACCTCCCAGCCTCTGTCGCTATTTCCACTCACCCCTCCTCACCTGGAGCTACCCATCGCCTGCAGCCTCTTGCACCACCCCTCCTCCTCTTTATACCAGCTCTCTCTCTTCCCTCCGCCATCTACCTATCGCTCCCTCCTCACCTGGATCCACCTATTGCTTGCCAGCTCTTGCTCCACCCCTCCTCCTCCAGCTATCTCCCCTCCACTCTTCCAGTCCAGATGAAGGGTCTCGGCCCAAAACGTCGACTGTCCATTTCCCTCCACAGATGCTGCCCGACTGCTAAATTGTTTTATTTATGCTGTAGACTCCAGCGTCTGCAGTGTCTCAGGCCTTTTTTCCTTACACCAAGCTAATTAGGCACAGTGTGCAGAGAGCATCAAATACTAGTGACAACGCTGTGTGATCGAGGTTTCACTTAAGCTGCAAAACTGCAAAAGCTAAACTTGAGTTCTGACTATTACGAGACCTTGCCGAAATTAGCTTACTCTCATGTGGTGGCAATTTCCCGTGTTGCTTATCTTTGCGAGGGTGGGTTTAACTGAATTATATCCAAAAGGGCTCGTGTCTAACAGTCACCAGCGAAAGATTAACAATTATCACATTGACCACATTCTTTTCTTGGGTTGGTAGAAGAATAAATAAAAGCGGGGCGGGGGATGGCGGGAACTGCTCAATAAAATCATGCCTGATCATCCAGTTCTTGCTGCCTGATTACCGTTGTTCCCAATTTCCCAGCAATCCCAGCCTTGAATTAGCATCAGTGTCCCTCTGAGACAGAATTCCAGAGAATCGCGATTTCTCCTCATCTGGCCAAATCCCTATCCTGCTTCCCTGTCCTAAACTCCCCTACCAGCAAGAATCAGTCTCTCTGTATTTACTGAGGACTCCCAAAGCAAATTAACTCCCACTTCCTCACATTGCACTCCATCTGCCACCTCCTTACCCACCCCGCATCCCTCTCTACCCTCCATGCACCTCATTTCCCCACTCAGTCCTGCGTTCATTGGACGCGGTGCACTGTCCCTTCCCATTCAAATCCCAAATGTAAACTAGGAATAACTGAGGGCCCAGCGGCACCTCACCGTGACAAACCGAAGAGGGCCCAACCCTAAGAGCATTAATTTTGTGTAACAACCTTGTGGTATCTTGCCAAGCGCCACATATACAATATCTACTGGTTCCCCCTGATCCACCCTGTTAGTTAAAACAATACAGCACAGCAACAGGCCCTTTGGCCCACCACGTTGTACTAAACTAATTAAACTAGTAATTAAAAGCCTACTAAATTAATCCCTTCTGCCAACACAAGTCCATATCCCTCCATTCTCTGCACATTCATGTACCTATCCAAGAGTGTCTTAAATGCCTCTATTGTATCTGCCTCCACTACTACTCCTACCTTCTATTCTGCTGGAGCTGTTCCCGAACCTGGCAGAGAACCATGCACAACCAGGAGTCCTGGGCAAGTTGCAGATGATGACGTACCTAGAACAGTACAGGACACAGGCCCTTCGATCTACCATGTCTGTACCTACCATGATGCCAGTCTAAATTAAACCCATTGGTCTATATGCACATGGTCTATAATCCCTCCATTTCCTGCCTATCTAAAAGCCCCTTGAACACCACTACCATCTGCCTCCACTACCACCCCTGCAGCCCGTTCCAGGCACCTATCACTCTGTGTAAAAAAAAACTTGCCCCACACAACTCCTTTAAACTCCCCCCCCCCCCACCTTAAAGCAATGCCCTCTAGTATTCGATATTTCTACCCTGGGAAAAGGATTCTGGCTGTGTCCCCTGTCCCTGCCTCTCATAGTTTTATAAACCTCTATCAGGTCTCCCCTCAGTATCCAAAGCTCCAAAGGAAACAGCCCAGGTTTGTCCAATCTCACCCTGTTGCTCATGCCCTCTAATCCAGGCCATCTCTGTCAAGACCCCAGCAATCTCCTCTCTTGCCTCTTTCAAGGGAGAGATCCCTTCAGGTCATGGGGACTTATCCAACAGTGTTCTTCAAGAGCCCCATCTCCTCCTCCTCGAGATCAACGTGCCCTGGAATATCAGCATACCCCTCCCTGATCTAAGTATCCTCCATGTCCTTCTGCTTGGTGAAAACCAATGCCAAGTGCTCGTTTAGTGCCTTGCCCACTTGCTCTGGCTCTGACGCTTTCTCTGTATCTACATGCTGAAATATCAGACTGCACATGAAGGCAAGACATCGACTAACGTTCCTTACTGACGATGCTCTGGGCAAATCTCAGAGGGGGAATAGAATACGTACACTCATCTAGGTCCTTCTCCATTGCAGACTGGCGTGCTTGTAACTTCTTCAGCTCCGCGTCGCTCACTTGTTTCTCTGAAATGTATTGACATTTGTCAGCAGTGGGCTTGTGGGAGAAATAAGCGCTGAAGCGGCGGGGTTTTTTATTTGCGAGTCTGATGGGGTCAGGGGAGAAGTGGGGGGGGGTGGGTGGTGTTTATCAAGCAAGGGGCATCTTTGCTGAGAAATGGAACTCGCCCAGCTAACAGCGTCAACACGAGGTAGCAGTGGAGTAAAACTTCTCTTAGACTGGCCCACCGACGGGCTTCGTTGCCAGCCTGGGTACACCGCCTGCACCGTGGCAGTTCCGGATTTCCCGTCCGGGCATCCTGTGCGAGGCTGCAACTGTGCTGACCAATGGCTGGATCAATTTGGTGCCTGGGGCTGCTGTAACAAATTAGTTTCATACAGGTGCTTTAAATGCTGGTGACTGGTTTGGAAGGGAGGTGGGATTTTCAGCTTTTCAGTCCGAACCAGAAATCAACACACAGCGTCTTTTTTTAAACTCTTGATTTCATCTTTTTTGCTCTTAGAGTCAGAGTAATACAGCACAAAAACAGGCCTTTCAGCCCAATTCGTCCATGTCAACCAAAGTGCCCACCTAACCTAGTTCTATTTGCTAGCATTTGGACTGTGTCCCTCTAAACCTTTTCTATCCATATACTTAACCAAACGTCATTACTGTACTGCCTCAACTACTTTCTCTCACAGCTCATTCCATGTATGCACCACCCTCTTCTTGAAGAAGTTGCCCCTCAGGTTCCTTTTAAATCTTTCCCCCCTCGCCTTAAATTGCGCTCTTAGTTTTTGGTTCCCTTCCCCTGGGAAAAAGACTGTACATTCACCCTACCTATGCCCCTCATGATTTTATACACCCCTAAAAGGTCACCCCTCAGTCTCCTGTGCTCCGAATAAAGTCCTAGCTTGCCCAACCTCTCCCTACAACTCAGGCCCTCAAGCCCTGGCAACATTCTCATGTCTTCTTTGCACACTTTCCAACATAATGATGTTTTTCCTATACGAGGGTGAGTGACCAAAACCGTACACAATACTGCAAGTCTGGTCTCACCAATATCTTGTACAACTGCAACATAACATCCCAACTCTTATACTCAATGCCCCAATTCTTATTCTTTTAATTTCTTCATTTCATTAGACTCTTGCTTCCTTAGCTTTACTGGGAAGTTCCATGAAGGCAGAACCAAATCACTTCCAGAATTTCCATCTTACAGTTCAACCAAACCTCATTGTGTTTATGTACAGGCATTTTGAGTGTGTGTGGACCTGCTGTCCCCGTGATGGGGTTCTTCCCTTCCTCCTTCACTTTTGCCCCCTTTGCCAAAAAGCTCTCCGAGCCAGACCCCCCATTTCCCCACCCTGACGCTGCTCCTCCCCACCAACCCCTGGCCAGGCTGAAACAGCACAGCGGCAAATTGAAAGCTAGCTGGAGACGGGCAAAAGGAGACACAGAACTTGCTGGTTGGCACTCAGTAGATCAGGGCAGCGACCACGCAGAGGGAAGCAGAGTTAATGCCTCGGCTTCCCGCGTCAGCATCTCATAGCTCCCATCGCCATCCCTTGATGAGACGGGCTGGACAAACAGGTGGCTATGCCTAGCAGGGGATCTGAACTAATGAAATGTCTTTGGCCCAAAAAAAAAGTAGAAAATGTTGGAAATAGTGAGGTATAGTGATGTGCTGATGTTGGAGAGGGTTCAGAGGAGATTTACGAGGATGATTCCCAGAATGGAAGGGCTTACTTATGATGAGCATTTGTTGGCTCTTGGACCGTACTCACCGGAGTACATAAGAATGAGAGGGGACCTCACAGAGACATTTAAAATGTTGAAAGGACTGGACAGACTAGATGTGGCTAAGCTGTTTCCCTTGGTGGGTGAGTCCAGGACCAGAAGGCACAGTCTTAGAATTAGAGGATACAGGTTTAAAACAGAGATGAGGAGAAATTTCTTTAGCCAGAGGGTGGTGAATTTGTGGAATTCCTTGCCAGGTACAGCAGTGGAGGCCAGATCATTGGAGGCGTTTAAGGTAGATAGATATCTAAATAGTCGGGGTATCAAGGAATATGGGGATAAGGCCGGAAACTGGGATTAGAATAGTGTTTTTTTTTCTCCACCGCACCCCCCCCACCAATTTCTCATTTTTTCCCCCTTTTCCTTGGAGCAGATTCAATGGGCCGAATGGCCTACTTCTGCTCCCTTGTCTTGTGAAATACTCAGCAGGTTAGGCAGTTTCTGTGCAGGGAGAAATGTAATTAACATTTCAGGTCAAAGAACCATCAGAATTCAGTATGGAGTCTTCAACCTAAAACATTAATTCTGTTTCTCTCTCTCTGCAGATGCTGCCTGACCTGCTGAGTATTTCTAGTTTTTTTTCAATTTCAGGTTTTCAGCATCTGCAGCTTTTTAAAATGTTTTTAACATTAATTCTCTCTCTCTCTGCAGATGCTGCCTGACCGGCTGAGTATTCATAGTATTTTCTCTTTTTATTTCATGTTTTCAGCATCTGCAGATTTTTAAGTATCAATTTTAATATCAATTACAAAGAAGGCAACCCAGTGGCTCTTCTTCATTAGGAGTTTGAGGTGATTCTGTATGTCACCAAAGGCTATAGATGTACAGTGGAGAGCATTCTGACTGGTTGCATCACCGCCTGGTATGGAGGCTCCAATGCACAGGATCACAAGAGGCTGCAGAGGGTTGTAGACTCAGCCAGCTCCACCACAGGCACAATCCTCCCCGCCATCGAGGACATCTTCAAGAAGCGGCGCCTTAAGAAGGCGGCATCCATCATTAAGGACCCTCACCACCCGGGACATGCCCTCTTCTTGTTACTACCATCAGGGAGGAGGTACAGGAGCCTGAAGACCCACACTCAACGATTCAGGAACAGCTTCTTCCCCTCTGCCATCAGATTTCTGAATGGTCCATGAACTCATGAACACTGCCTCGTTGTTCCTTCTTTTTGCAATATTTATGTTTGTAATTTTTAGTAATTTTATGCCTTTGCAGTGCACTGCTGCTGCAAAGCAACAAATTTCACGTCTTACAAGTCAGTGATAATAAATCTGATTCTGCTTCATTTTGTTTCCCTCTCTCCGCAGATGCTGACTTTCCTGATGTACCTTTCTAGCATTTTGCATTTTTATTTTTGGATTTTCAGCATCTGCATTTGTTCTATAGGTCTTTGGTTTGTAAAAGGGGTTTATGATAGGTGTTACCTTCAATTAAGATCTTGATTTTTTTCACAATTTCTTCAATTTCTGGTTCCACTTTCCTCTCTGAAACACAATTGATTTGATGTTAATCGCAAACAGGACTCCACACAGAATATGGGAATTGCAATCACTTCCTTATAAACCAGGCACACCCGGGAATAGGAGAATAATTGCTAGAAATTTATACTTGTAGAGCAATACAGCACGGATACAGGCCCTTCAGCCCAACCAGTCCATGCTTGCTGTATTTTAATGAACACAAAGTATAATGTCCTCCCAGGTTTTGAACATCAACTGCAGCCTCTGATTAGAGTCGTAGCGTTATACAGATTCTGCAGTCAATGCACATTTCACTCCAAAATCATCCCTCAGCACCAGTTAGCCGCTGAACCTGCTGACATTTCTTCTGTGGCTGAGTCTCAGGTTTGCCTAGGTTACAGGTTGGGGGTTCAAGGCCCAGACCAGGCTCAAAAGCAGCTGGCCAGATGGTAATTGAAGGAGAATTGCACCTTGGAAAGGCAGTGGCGGTGAGGGGGCAGTGCCAGAACAGGAAGAATGCTCTGATGGTGTCAGTACTGAGTGACTGCTGCATTGTTGGAGGTGCCAAGAGAGCACTATAACGTGGGAGGGACAGTGCTGAGGGAGCGCTGCGCTGTGGGAAGAGCAGTGAGGAGGGAACACCATGCTATTGTTGGGGCAGTTAGAGTGGAGGGACTGAATGTGCTTTTAGATCTCCTGAAAGGCACTGCAGAAATGCTCAAGTCTTTTTTTAAAACTGAAGCAAACAGAAATAGAAGCAACCTCGTGTTGCAAATATTCTGTAACTGTGTGAAATTAATCTGTGTACTTAAGTCATGAGTTCACAGTAAGCTTGCCAGCTCTAGTTGGCGTCCTTCTCCAAGTTTTAACACTTGAGCTCCAAATGCTTTGTGCAGGCAAAGATATTTTCTTCTAAAAACAAACTTACCAATGTTTTTCAAACAAATGTGCAAGTATTTAAAGAATATGGGTGGGTTAAAGGTACAAAGTTATTTAATGCACCATGGTTTTTCCCATAAATTGGAGTGATATCCTGGAAGTTAGTCAACAGTTTCCAGTGAACTGCTGGGCAACCTTAGTAGGTTGGTTATTTCTATTTCTGAAAAATCAGCTGACAGCCTCCCTGCCTCAGCTCACTGGGCATTGGAACCTTCGCCCATGTTTGCTCCTCCACATTTGACCAATTTACTGCCCTCTGAGCTGGCCTCACTTGGTGGCTATCCATAAACTCGAGCTCACCCTAAACTGCCCCGTGGCTCTCTTAAATTTGCATCAAGACCCATTTGGATATCGCTTCTGAGCTTGCTGACTCACAATGACTCCTGAGAAAGCAATGGCTTGATTTTAAATTCTGGAATGAGTGTTCAAATCACCGCCAAGCTGCTCCACACCCCTCACAGATGAACCTCTCAGGAGAGGGAGTAGGAGCTGGAGGGGGTCGTCTGTGAGGGAAGTGTGGAGTAGCTTGGCAGTGATTTGAACACTCATTCCAGCATCTAGAGATAGGAGAGGGAGTAGGAGCTGATCTCTATAACCCCCTCCAGCCCCTCCCTGTCTTTTGTCACACACCCTCGGCCCCTGAACCCCTCTTTGTCTGTCACCCACTCCAGCCCTTATAACCCATCCGATGTCTGTCACCCCCTCCAAACTTCCCTACCTTTGCAACCCCATCCGGCCCCTACACCCCTCCCTGTCTCTGTGCTCCCCCTCTGGCCCCTACACCCCTCCCCATCTCTGTGCTCCCCCTCCGGCCCCTCCCCGTCTCTGTGATTCCCCCTCCGGCCCTGCCCTGTCTCTGTGATTCCCCCTCCGGCCCCGCCCCGTCTCTGTGATTCCCCCTCCGGCCCCTGCGCCCCTCCCCTGTGATTCCCCCTCCGGCCCCTGCGCCCCTCCCCGTCTCTGTGCTCCCCCTCCACCCCTCCCCGTCTCTGTGCTCCCCCTCCGGCCCCTCCCCGTCTCCGTGATTCCCCCTCCGGCCCCGCCCCGTATCTGTGATTCCCCCTCCGGCCCCTCCCCGTCTCTGTGATTCCCCCTCCGGCCCCTCCCCGTCTCTGTGATTCCCCCTCCGGCCCCTACACCTCTCCTGTCCCTGTCCCCCTCTCCAGCCATTACTCCCTCCCCTGTCCTGGTAACCAGGACCCCCTCCGAACCCCTCCCCATCTCGGAATCACCCCCCTCCCCCAACACCCCTTCCCATCTCTGCACTCTTGGCACTGAACCACCTGCGGCACACCACACCCTCTTCACCACCCCTCCCGCAGCACTCTCTTGGGCTACAGGTCGGATTTTGGTGCTCAGGTCCCAGTAGGTTTCACATGGCCAATGTTGGCAAGAACGGGGCGGGGGAAAGAATCCTGTTAAGCAAAAATTGGCTGGAAAATCGATTCAAGAAGGGTCTCCCGAAGGGTTTTCGGATCTGGTGATGATAATTGCTCAGGAAGCTGGCCCAAGGGGAAGAATTGATTCTGGGATCCGAATGGACTCCTCCTGTGCTTTGAAGAGCCCACAATGTGCCGAAACTTCCTCTCCCCTGTGAGAGGGCATCCATACCCGGCTGCAACTGGGCTACGAGACCCAGTTTGCCTTCTGACATGCTGCTGCCATTCTTCCGCCCTGCTTAAAGACATAAAGGTTAGTAGAAAGCATTTACATGTGCCACATCACCCCTTTCTTCCCCCGGCATGGAGGGATAGGTGGGCATGGCTCCCCTCCGCCAGTCCAATTCCCGTCCTCCTGCTGAGATTAAACCCACCCCATCACCCTCGAGAAACAAAGTGGTTTGTTTTGCAATAAAAAAGTGCAAACACTCCACCTGTTCAACCCACTGGTATTCCTTGCCCAAAAGCATGTCTTACATCCAGCAGGAAAGGAGTTGAGGGGCTCTTTGAGCCAAGGGGCTAGTATGGGCAGAGTGGGCTGAACGGCCTCAATCTGCACTGCATGCTTTCTGTGGACAGCAAGAAATGTTCTTTGCTCTTTAAGCAACGCAAAGCGTCCACATTAAGGGCTCCCCCACCATCCCAGGCCCTGCACAAGCCACCCATCGCCCCCCCCGCCCCTCACCCATCGCCCCCCCCAGCCCCTCACCCATCGCCCCCCCCAGCCCCTCACCCATCGCCCCCCCAAGCCCCTCTCCCCCCCAAGCCCCTCACCCATCGCCCCCCCCAGCCCCTCACCCATCGCCCCCCCAGCCCCTCACCCATCGCCCCCCCAAGCCCCTCTCCCCCCCCAAGCCCCTCACCCATCGCCCCTCTCCCCCCCCAAGCCCCTCCACCCATCGCCCCCCCCAGCCCCTCACCCATCGCCCCCCCAAGCCCCTCTCCCCCCCCCAGCCCCTCACCCATCGCCCCCCAAGCCCCTCTCCCCCCCAAGCCCCTCACCCATCGCCCCTCTCCCCCCCCCAAGCCCCTCACCCATCGCCCCCCCAGCCCCTCACCCATCGCCCCCCCAGCCCCTCACCCCCCCAGCCCCTCTCCCCCCCAAGCCCCTCACCCATCGCCCCCCCAGCCCCTCTCCCCCCCAAGCCCCTCACCCATCGCCCCCCCCAAGCCCCTCACCCATCGCCCCCCCCAGCCCCTCACCCATCGCCCCCCCCAGCCCCTCTCCCCCCCAGCCCCTCACCCATCGCCCCCCCAGCCCCTCACCCATCGCCCCCCCCAGCCCCTCACCCATCGCCCCCCCCAGCCCCTCTCCCCCCCAGCCCCTCACCCATCGCCCCCCCCAGCCCCTCACCCATCGCCCCCCCCAGCCCCTCTCCCCCCCAAGCCCCTCACCCATCGCCCCCCCAGCCCCTCTCCCCCCCCAGCCCCTCACCCATCGCCCCCCCCAGCCCCTCTCCCCCCCAGCCCCTCACCCATCGCCCCCCCAGCCCCTCACCCATCGCCCCCCCCAGCCCCTCTCCCCCCCAAGCCCCTCACCCATCGCCCCCCCCAGCCCCTCTCCCCCCCAAGCCCCTCACCCATCGCCCCCCCAGCCCCTCTCCCCCCCAAGCCCCTCACCCATCGCCGCCATCCTGCCCCAGAGCGGGAGCCCAGCGCTTCCCGCTCGACGATTTAAGGCGGGGGTGGGGGGGGGGGGGGGGAAGTTGCGGCGGGGTCACGTGACGGGCGCGCGGCGGCCAATAGCCGCGCGGGGGCCACCCCCGCCTTTCCCGCGCGCGGGCTCCGCGCGCTCCGGCCGTTGGCGGCGGGAGGCGGGAAAAGAAAATTGGCGGGAAGGGGAGGGGAGGGGAGGTGAGGTGTGTGCGGGGAGGGGAGGGGAGGGGAGGTCTGTGCGGGGAGGGGAGGGGAGGGGAGGGGCGGAGGGGAGGAGAGGGAGGGGCGGAGGGGAGAGGGAGAGGGGAGAGGGAGGGGCGGAGGGGAGAGGGAGAGGGGAGAGGGAGGG
Organism: Pristis pectinata; assembly: GCF_009764475.1. NCBI lineage: Eukaryota > Metazoa > Chordata > Chondrichthyes > Rhinopristiformes > Pristidae > Pristis > Pristis pectinata. The sequence goes on along the minus strand of NC_067446.1, from coordinate 2,568,182 downwards.
GAGAGGGGGGGGGAGAGGGGAGAGGAGGGGAGAGGGAGGGGAGGAGAGGGGAGGGGGAGAGGGGAGAGGGAGAGGAGGGGAGGAGGGGAGAGGGAGGGAACTGAGGAGATTAAAGATGGCAATGGGTGAAAGGAGGGTCGGGGGTGGGGGAGCCAGGACATCAATGGTTAAAGAGGGAATGGGGAAATAAAGGGAGGATTGAGGGAGGTAAAAGGGGTAGGGAGGGAGGGGAAAAAAGGGGGGGGAAGGAAGGAGGGAGAGAGGGAAGGAGGGAGGGAGGGAAGGAGGGAGGGAGGGAAGAGGGAGGGAGAGAAGAGGGGGAGGGAGAGAAGAGGGGGAGGGAGAGAAGAGGGGGAGGGAGAGAAGAGGGGGAGGGAGGGGGGAAGGGATGCGGGTGGGAGGGAGGGTAAGGTAGGGGGAGGGAGGGAAGGGGGACAGAGGGTAAGGGAGGGAAGGGGGTGGGAGGGAAGGGGGACGAAGGGTAAGGGAGGGAAGGGGGAGGGGGGGAGGGAAGGGGGTGGGAGGGGGGGAGGGAAGGGGGTGGGAGGGGGGGAGGGAAGGGGGTGGGTGGGAGGGAGGGTAAGGTAGGGAGGGAAGGAGGGAGGGAAGGGGGGAGGGAGGAGGGGGGAAGGAGGGAGGGAGGAGGGGAGGGAGGGAGGAGGGGAGGGAGGAGGGGGGGAGGGAGGAGGGGGGAAGGGAGGAGGGGGGAAGGGGGGAGGGAGGAGGGGGGAAGGGGGGAGGGAGGAGGGGGGAAGGGAGGAGGGGGAAGGGGGGGGAGGAGGGGAGGGAGGAGGAGGGGAGGAGGAGGGGAGGGAGGAGGAGGGGAGGGAGGAGGGGGGGAGGGGAGGAGGGGGGGAGGGGAGGAGGGGGGAGGGGAGGGAAGGAGGGGGAGGGGGGAGGGGGAGGGGGGAGGGGGGAGGGGAGGGAGGGGGGAGGGAGGGGGGGAGGGAGGGAGGAGGAAGAGGAGCTGGGATAAGAGGGAATGCAGAGTGAATTAGAGGAGGGGAAGGGGACGAAGGGAGAAAGGGTGAAAGGAGGGAAGGTGCAAAGAGGGGAAAGGGAGGAGAAAGGAAGAGAAAGCGAGAGATGGAAGGGGGAAGAGATGAGTTGGGATTGAAGGGAAAACGATGATGGAGTTGAGGCAAAAGAGGGAAGGAAGAGCGCAGAGAAATGGCTCACTTTTACCGTCCCCTAAGGTCCGTAAGTGGGACTGTCCCAAATGGACCCTCCCTTCTACCCGCTTCTGCCCCCTTTCCCACTCGATGCCAGTTTTCCTCTAACTTTTGTCAGTTCTGGTGAAAAACGTTAACTCTCTCCACAGACGCTGCCTGACCAGTGGAGCATTTCCAGCACCCACTGTTGGAAATGCTCCACCTCTATTTCCTTTTACGGCGGGGGGGGGTCCTTTTTCCTTCGACAAAACGTAGAGATGTGGATCTAAGTGGTGGAAGAATTAGAGGGGAGTTGAAATGTATGGTTTTCACCTCAGAAGGGTTGAGATAATGGATTGATTTGCCTGTAAGGGTGGTGGAGATAGAAGCCCTCATGGCACGGATGTGCTGGAGGAACAGAGACCCCCACCGCCATGCACCATGAGCTGGGAAATGGGATGAGAGTGGATAGGTCCGGCTGTCAAGACTTCATGGGCCAAACGGCCTCTTCAGCCATGACTTGTATGACTACTGGCAGCCTGAGACACAGTGGGTTGTAAGCCGAATAAGGAACGCTCTGTTGTAATTAAGGACAGATCTTGGCCGATCCTACCCTTTAAAGATTAGAGCCTGGCCAAAAGTACGGAGTTTGGTTGCAGTTAATACTGTCTAACCAGAAGATGGTGCTGAGGGACTACAAGTGCTTAGAGGATGATCAGTACACAGCGAGACTGCTAATGGTCAGTGTGCAAGATGACTATTGCTCAGCAGTTAATATGCTGTCAGTCAGTGGTCAGAACTGCTACTGATCAGAGGCTAAACAGACAGCAATTGTACGTCCTCCCCGTGTCTGCGTGGGTTCCCTCCGGGTGCTCCGGTTTCCTCCCGCATTCCAAAGACGTACGGGTTAGGAAGTTGTGGGGGTGCTATGTTGGCACCAGAAGAGTGGCGACACTTGCGGGCTGCCCCCCGGAGCACTCTACACAAAAGATGCATTTCACTGTGTGTTTCGATGTACGTGTGACTAATAAAGATATTTTATCTGGTCAACAGCAAGATCACCATCATTCAATAGCCAATGCATAGCGATGCAGCCATTAGTCTGTGACAAGGGACCCATCTCCTACCAGTCTCTATCCCACAGACCCCTTCACCCATCTGGTTCCACCTGTCCATTGTCCACTCCCGATCTGGGTCCACCTCCCACCCTCTGTCCCAACCACACGCCCCACCTGCTTACATCTGCCTATTGTCCACACCCCGTCTGGCTCTACCTGTCACCTACCAGGATCGCTCTGCAGTGCTTTGCTCCCTCTTCACTGGCCCTCACCGCCCCTCCCGCGGCGCGGCGCTCCCTCCTCGCCGCCCCTCCCGCAGCGTGGGGCTCCCACCTCCCGCACCGAGGTGAAACCTCCTCCCAACCCTCCCGCAGCGCGGCGCTCCCTCCTCGCCACCCCTCCCACAGCGTGGTGCTCCCACCTCCCACACCGAGGTGAAACCTCCTCGCCGCCCCTCCCGCGGCACTCCCTCCTCGCCGCCCCTCCCGCGGCGCTCCCTCCTCGCCGCCCCTCCCGCGGCGCTCCCTCCTCGCCGCCCCTCCCTCGGCGCGGCGCTCCCTCCTCGCTGCCCCTCCCGCAGCGCGGCGCTCCCTCCTCGCCGCCCCTCCCGCAGCGTGGTGCTCCCACCTCCTGCATCGAGGTGAAACCTCCTCCCAACCCTCCCGCGGTGCGGCGCTCCCTCCTCGCCACCCCTCCCACAGCGTGGTGCTCCCACCTCCCACACCGAGGTGAAACCTCCTCGCCGCCCCTCCCACGGCGCGGCGCTCCCTCCTCGCTGCCCCTCCCGCAGCGCGGCGCTCCCTCCTCGCCGCCCCTCCCGCAGCGTGGTGCTCCCACCTCCTGCATCGAGGTGAAACCTCCTCCCAACCCTCCCGCGGTGCGGCGCTCCCTCCTCGCCACCCCTCCCACAGCGTGGTGCTCCCACCTCCCACACCGAGGTGAAACCTCCTCACCGCCCCTCCCGCGGCGCTCCCTCCTCGCCGCCCCTCCCGCGGCACGGCGCTCCCTCCTCGCTGCCCCTCCCGCGGCGCGGCGCTCCCTCCTCGCCGCCCCTCCCGCAGCGTGGTGCTCCCACCTCCTGCATCGAGGTGAAACCTCCTCCCAACCCTCCCGCGGTGCGGCGCTCCCTCCTCGCCACCCCTCCCACAGCGTGGTGCTCCCACCTCCCACACCGAGGTGAAACCTCCTCGCCGCCCCTCCCATGGCGCTCCCTCCTTGCCGCCCCTCCCGCGGCGCGGCGCTCCCTCCTCGCTGCCCCTCCCGCGGTGCGGCGCTCCCTCCTCGCCGCCCCTCCCGCAGCGTGGTGCTCCCACCTCCCGCACCGAGGTGAAACCTCCTCCCAACCCTCCCGCAGCGCGGCGCTCCCTCCTCGCCGCCCCTCCCGCGGCGCGGCGCTCCCTCCTCGCCGCCCCTCCCTTGGCACGGCGCTCCCTCACCACCCTTCCCACCCTGTGGCGAGCCCCCTGCACCACACTACCCACCGCCAGCCAGGATTTAATGCAGACACCCAGAGCCCTCCTGGCAGCCCACACCCTCCCCAATGAGCCTGCAGATGAAAACACTGGGACTTGCCCAATGACCTTGTGCAAGCAGTGGCCCCTTTAAATACACAGCCAGTGACCCAGGCAGCACCCTGCCCTTTAAACACCCCTTTAAGGAATTTACGTCGGTCCAACAACAAAAAAAACAACGTGGGCGTGCGCCGACCACCGACAGGCGGGGTCCGGATTGTTTCTCCGATTCACGATCGTTTCCTGCAGGTAACATCGATCGGGGGGCGGCAAAAAAAAAACAACCCGCCCCGCCCCCGCTGCTCCGTCTGCCGCCGGGGAGCGAGGTCGATCGGTGTGGTTGGCGTCGCCGCCCGCACCGGGGCGGGTTCGGTCAAGATGGCGCAGGCTCTGTCGGAGGAGGAGTTCCAGCGGATGCAGGTGAGGCGCTGAGGGGAAGGTGACGGGGACTCCCTCTCCCCTCACACCCATACCCCCCCTCCCCTCCTCTTTCAGGACGGCGGACCCCCTCCCCTCTCCCCTCCAAACCGTGCGGGGGACGGCGCGGAGACACCCCGCCGAGCGCCAGGCCCGCCCCCAGTCCCCGGCCTCGAGTAGCGGCGTCGGCCGGGCCAAGGGCGCTGCTGCCCGGCCACCGCTCGGAGTAATCCCCGCCCCACCACCACCCCCTTTGCAGAACCAGCAGCTGCCTGGGATTCTGAACTTTTTAATATAAATCTTATTCTTTACCCTCCCTCAACATGTGTCAGTTTAGAAGAAGCAAAACCAGGAAGTAATCCCCATTATTTTTATTTATTTATATGTGTGTGTGTGTATTATATATATATGTGTGTGTGTAAACATTTGCTGGTTTATTTATGGTTTGTGCATACATATGTTGTAAATATAGTTCACATTTTGCACGTTTATTGAAGTCATAGTTTTAAAATGCATGCTTGTAGGCAATTTTTGAGATTTTCATTGGTGATGCACCGCTTGTGTGCACATAAATCATCGCAGACAAGCTGCCACTTCAGCCCCTCGAAGTCATGTTGGGCCTGAAAGGGAAGTCCTGCTAAGAAAATGTAGTCGGACAGCACAGAAGGAGGCTCTTCGGCCCGCGGTCTTCGTGCACTGATCCTACGCTGATTCCCATTTCATTTTCTCCCCCCCACCCCACATTCCCATCAACTTCCACCACCCCTCAGATTCTACCCCTCACCCGCCCCACACTAGAGGCAATTTACAATTGACAGAGGCCAATTAACCCACTGACCCCGTACCTGGGGGAAACACACAAGGAGGACGTGCAAACTCCACACAGACAGACAGAGAGAGACAGACAGACAGAGAGAGACACACACAGACAGACGACAGAGCCAGAGGTTGAGATCAAATGCACGAAAACAGTGTTTCACGAATCTAGAAAATAAAATTACCATGTTGTTATAAACATGAATTATAAAAATATGACTTTTCAATAAATGTGTGTGAAATGAATATGCACAATTTATAATATGGACGTATATATACCTAAACCCTAAATACACAAGCAAAAATGTTTACACATTAGAGTCTCCGGCGCTGCGAGGCAGCATCTCTACCCACTCTGTCACTGACACCCAAAGTATCTGTGATCTGGGGGAGTTCAAATCCCACCAACAAAGAACTTAAGAAGGCTCCTGACCCAAAACGTTGACCGCCTGCTTTTCTCCACGGATGCTGCCTGGCCTGCTGAGTTCCTCCAGCATCATCGTGGTTTTCATCCGGATTCCAGCATCTGCAGTCCTTTGTTTCTCCGACAAAGAATTTTAAGTTCAATGAGCTAAAAACACCCGGAAAGGGGCAGCAGAGTGGCGCAGCTGGTAGAGCCGCTGTCTCCCAGTGCCAGGGACCCAGGTTCGATCCTGAGCTCCAGCGCTCTGTGTGTGTGTGTGTGTGTGTGTGTGTGTGTGTGTAGTTTGCACGTTGTCCCTGTGGGTTTCCCCCGGGTGCTCTGGTTTCCTCCCACATTCCAGCAGCGTGTGGGGTCAGTGGGTTAATCGGATGCTCTAAGTTGCCCCCCAGTGTGTGGGTGAGTGGGGAGTTCACAGGAATAAAAAATAGAAGGGATTATTTTAGGATTTCTGGTCATCTCATTGTAGGAAGGATGTGGAAGCTTTAGAGAGGGTGCAGAGGAGATTTACCAGGATGTTGCCTGGATCGGAGAGCACGTCTTATGAGGATAGGTTGAGTGAGCTGGGGCTTTTCTCTTTGGAGAGAAGGAGAATGAGAGATGACTTGATAGAGGTGCATAAGAGGCATAGATTGAGAGGACAGTCAGAGACTTTTTCCCAGGGTGACAATGGCTAACACGAGGGGGACATAATTTTAAGGTAACTGGAGGATGTCAGGGGTAAGTTTTTTACACAGAGAGTGGTGGGTGTGTGGAACGCACTGCCAGCAGAGGTTGTGGGGGCAGATACATTAGGGACATTTAAGAGACTCTTAGATAGACACATGAATGATAGAGAAATGGGGGGCTATGTGGGGGGGAAGGGTTAGATAGATCTTAGAGCAGGATAAAATGTCAGCACAACATTGTGGGCCGAAGGGCCTGCACTGTGCTGTAGTGTTCTGTGTTCTATTAGTGTAAATGTGTGGTTGATGGTCAGCACAGACTTGGTGGGCCAAAGGGCCTGTGTCTGCTCTGTGATAGTGAGAAATAAAGCAGACAGGGACAGACGGTGGTGGGAACCAGGAACCCCCTAATCCCTCCTTCCTGCTGGGATCTCAGGACTGCCTGCACTTCCTGGTGGGAATCATCAGGGTGCTTGCACTCCCTTTGGAACAACAGAATGAGGAGGAGGACTTGGCAGCTTGGGTTGTCGATCTGCTGTTAGTTCCACAGGGCTCCCCGCAGGGAATCTGCTCACGTCAGCTGTGGATGATCCCTCTTTCACGTCAGTGCTCGCAGCTCTCTCATTAGCCCACATCCAGCTCAATAGAAACATAGAATAGAAACAGAAACCCTACAGCACAATTCAGGCCCTTCGGCCCACAAAGCTGTGCCGAGCATGTCCCTACCTTAGACATTACTCGGCTTACCCATAGCCCTCTATTTTTCTAAGCTCCATGTTACCTATCCAAAAATCTCTTCAAAGACCCTATCGTATCCACCTCCACCACCGTTGCCGGCAGCCCATCCCACGCACTCACCACTCTCTGAGTAAAAAACTTACCCCTGACATCTCCTCTGTACCTACTCCCCAGCACCTTAAACCTGTGTCCTCTTGTGGCAACCATTTCAGCCCTGGGGAAAAGCCTCTGACCATCTACATGATCAATGCCTCTCATCATCTTATACACCTCTATCAGGTCCCCACTCATCCTCCGTCGCTCCAAGGAGAAAAGGCCGAGTTCCCTCAACCTGTTCTCATAAGGCATGCTCCCCAATCCAGGCAGCATCCTTGTAAATCTCCTCTGCACCCTTTCCATGGCTTCCACATCCTTCCTGTAGTGAGGCGACCAGAACTGTGTGTGTGTGTGTTCTCCCTGTGACTGCGTGGGCTTCCCCCGGGTGCTCCGGTTTCCTCCCACGTCCCAACGACGTGCGGGGTCAACGGCCTTCTTATTGAAATTGGTTCACTATTGTCACGTACCGAGATACTGTGGGAAAACTTGTTCTTGCAAGCCATCCGTACGGATCATTTTAAAACATAAGGACATTGAGGTGATACAAAGCGGAAAGCAATGATTCACGGAAATTTCGGAGGCGCAAGAAATTCTGCGGATGCTGGAATCTGGAGCAATACGCAGAAAGTGCTGGAGGAACTCAGCGGGTCAGGCAGCATCCGTGGAGGGAAATGAACAGTCGACGTTTCGGGCCGAGACCCTTCATCAGGACTGGAAAGGAAGAGGGCAGAAGCCAGAATAAGGGGGCAAGGGGGGAGAGGTAGATGAGGGATGTGGGAGGTGTGGAGGGGGCTGGTTAGGTTGGGGGAGTTGGGGGTGAGGTTGGTGGGGGGGCTGGGGGTGCGAGGTATGTCGGGGGGACGAGGGGGGTGGGGCGGTGAGGTAGGTGGGGGGGGTGAGGTATGTGGGAGGGGGAGGAGCACACGCAGGCAGGTGATAGGTGAGTTCAGGTGATTGGCGAGTCCAGGTGAGGGGGGGAAGGTCGGGGGGGGGGGTGGAGGAGATGTCATAAACTGAGAGGTAGAAGAGGCAAAGGGCTGAAGAAGGAGATGGCAGCGGATCATGGAACAGAGGGAGGAGAGGAGATGGGCAGGTCATCAAGGCAGGGGAAGGGAGCCACAGGAATAAGGAAAGTCAAAGGACGTTGGGGGGGGGGGGGGAGAAAAGGAAGGGGCGGGGTTACTGGAAATTAGAGGAATCGATGTTGAGGCCGTCAGGCTGGAGGTGCCCAACGTGGAATATGAGGTGGTGCTCCTCCAACCTGCGCCTGGCCTCAACGTGGCAGTAGAGGCGGCCGTGGACAGACATGTCAGTGTGGGAGAGGGATGTGGGATTGAAGCGGGTGGCCACCGGGCGGTCCTGGCTGTTGCGGCAGACGGAGCGAGGGTGCTGAGATTTCTTGTGACTGCTATGTGCTTACGATACTGCTGCAAGCAAGTTTCCCATTGCACCGACAATAAACTGACTTTTAACAGAATGCAGAATAGGGTGTTACAGTTACAGAGAAAGTGCAGTGCAGGGAGAAAATAAGTTGTAAGGGCCACGACGAGGTAGATTGTGAGGTCAAGCATTCACCTTTAATGTAGAAGAGGTCCATTCAAGAGTCTGATAACAGCGGGATAGAAGCTGCCCTTGAGCCTGGTGGGATGTGCTTTCAGGCTTTTGTATCTTCTGCCCGATGGGAGGGGGGAGAAGAGAGAATGTCCAGGGTGGGTGGGGGGTCTTTGATTACGCTGGCTGTCTTTCCCGAGGCAGCGGGGAGCATTGACCGTGTGATTGGTTGCTGTAAATCATCCCCAGTTCGCGGGTGAGGGTAGAATCTGTGGGGAGAACAGGCACTGGGAAAAAATAAGTGAGTCAGCATAGATTCGATGGGCTGAACGACATCTTTCCACACGACGGAGGTGGCGTTTCGGGGAGGGAATTCCAGAGCTCGGGACACAGGTTGCAGAAGGCCCGGCTGCCTGTGGTGGAACTACAGGAATTGGGAGCGTGGGAGGGGGGTGGTGGTGGGGGTGATTGAGGAGAGCACCAATATCGGGGCTGTAGGAGATGACGTATTGAGGAACCGAGGGCAAAAGTGAGGCAAGTGAGAACTTTTTGAACGGGGCTGTTGCTTAACTAGTAGCAAGTGGAGGCCGTTGATCTCAGGGTCGTGGTGTCGGGAGATTGCTGAGCAGGCAGATCTTTGGAGGACCTTGGGTTGTAACACTGCAGGTAGCATGTTAAATGAATTAGCAATAAATGAATCAGCAATAAATGAATCAGATGCCTTATGAAAGCAGGTTGAGGGAACTCGGCCTTTTCTCCTTGGAGCGACGGAGGATGAGGGGGGACCTGATAGAGGTGTATAAGATGATGAGAGGCATTGATCGTGTGGATAGTCAGAGGCTTTTCCCCAGGGCTGAAATGGTGGCCACAAGAGGACACAGGTTTAAGGTGCTGGGGAGTAGGTACAGAGGAGATGTCAGGGGTAAGTTTTTTACTCAGAGAGTGGTGAGTGCGTGGGATGGGCTGCCGGCAACGGTGGTGGAGGCGGATACGATAGGGTCTTTGAAGAGACTTTTGAATAGGTACATGGAGCTGAGAAAAATAGAGGGCTCTGGGTAAAGAGGGCTAGTCATTTCTAAGGCAGGGACATGTTCGGCACAGCTTTGTGGACCGAAGGGCCTGTATTGTGCTGTAGATTTTCTATGTTTCTATGTATTAGTTTTAATTTTCTCAATTTAGAGAAGGTTCATTCAGCTTGGAAAATAATTCGTGTTATGTTATTTAAGAAGCAGGAGACGTCACCTTAACTCCTGTCATATCCCACCCCAGTCGTCCTCCCTTCTCCCCCCTCCCATCAGGCAGAAGATACAAAAGCCTGAGAGCACGAAGGCTCAAGGGCAGCTTCTATCCCGCTGTTATCAGACTTCTCGTACACTCAAAAGCTGAACTCTTGAATTCTCCATCTCCCAATCTACCTCAGCGTGGTCCTTGCACTTTATTTCCCTATCTGCACTGCACTTTCTCTGTACTATCGTTACTACCATCAGGGAGGAGGTACAGGAGCCTGAAGACCCACACTCAACGATTCAGGAACAGCTTCTTCCCCTCTGCCATCAGATTCCTGAACGGTCTGTGAACCCATGAACACCACCTCGTTATTCCTTTTTTTTTGTTGCACTATTTAGTTTCGTAATTTATAGTAAAGTTACGTCTTTGGACTGTACTGCCGCAAAACAACAAATTTCATGTCATATAAGTCAGTGATAATAAATCTGATTCTGAACTGTAACACTATATTCTGCATTCGGTTATTGCTTTTCCTTCTGTACTACCTTGATGTGCTAATGTTTTGAAATGATCTGTCTGGATGGCACGTAAACAAAGCTTTTCACTGTGCCTCAGTACATATGATGGTAATGTGACAACAAGGATGCTCAGAGCTATAATAAAGGTGACTGCCGGGCTGGCACAGTGGGTAGAGCTGCTGCCTCACAGCACCGGAGACCCGGGTTCGATCCTCGCCTCCGCTGCTGTCTGTGTTTGTGTGTTTGCGCTTTCTCCCTGGGTTCCCACATCTCAATGACGTGCAGGGTCGGTGGGTCAGTGAGCCCCCAGTGTGTGTGGGTGAGGGGGGAGGGACAGGGGGAATGAGGGGAGAAAAAGTTTGCAGAGAAATCAATGGGATTGCTTTGTGAGCCAGCATGGGCTCAATGGGCCAAAGGGCCTCGTGCGGAAGGGAACTGTGTTCCGGGAGGGGACGGTGTGGGAGGCCGGCAAGAAAGGCCAAGCCTGGAGTCGCCGGTGCTTGTGGAAGGTGGTGTCTGCGGCAGCTGAGCCCAGGGTGGGAGGGGGACGGGGGCGAAGCTGGCCCGTCCCAGCACGGCGCAGGCGGTGGTCCTGCGGCCCAAAGTGTACCTGGCCCGTAACGTGTCTGTGGCTAGTGTTGGTCTCTCCCCCTGGGCATGAGCTGGGGTGAAGTAGCTGCTGTTAATGGCTGAGATGGTGTTTAACTTCTGCCCTCTCTCCCAGGCACAGCTGCTGGAGCTCAGGACCCAGAACTACCAGCTCTCAGATGAACTACGCAAGCAGAGTGCAGGTGAGGGATAGCGGGGAACTCCACGTCTAGCCCCCGCCCTTCTTCGCAAAGGGGGTTTATTCCGTGGTTACATCAAGTCATTACGTTACTTCAATATTCCGCTATTCACACAAGTTATAACACCGTCAGCCTTATCCAGGGCAAACTCCTGCCCCTGTGGTGCCCACCAGTCCTGGAAGGCCTTCAATGTACCCATGGACATCGCGTGCTCCCTCTGCAGGGGCACCTGGGCACAGACGTATCACCGACAAGCGGGGGGGCATGCAGTCAGCTGGGGCGGAACCCCCGATCCTGGATTCACCTTGGCCAGGTCATGAGGAGGTTCCCCAGACCGATTCACCCCCATCCACACTGGATGCCCGAAGATCAGGAGCGTGGGGCTGAATGTGACCAGACCTTGAGGAGCAGCCCTTTAAGATACTCAAATAGAAGCTGCAACTTCCGTGCCCCGGGAGTGGGTGTGACGGGACGGTGTAGAGGGAGCTTCACCCTGTGTCTGACCCCGGCAGTGTGTGACGGGACGGTACGGAGGGAGCTTCACCCTGTGTCTGACCCCGGGAGTGTGTGACGGGACGGTGCGGAGGGAGCTTCACCCTGTGTCTGACCCCGGGAGTGTGTGACGGGACGGTGCGGAGGGAGCTTCACCCTGTGTCTGACCCCGGGAGTGTGTGACATAATGTATAGAACCAAAGACACTGTGAACAACACTATCTATGTATTTTGTAGTATTTGTGTATTTTTTTTATTACGAATAAAGTTTATTTTGGAAATAAAACATTTCAATCCCTCTCTGTAGAGGTGAACTCCCTGCGGTTGAAGTCCACCAATGTAGAGAAGGACCTGGCGAAGGCACAGAAGGTAGGCACCTCAACCCCTGTTCGCTCAAACTCTCTCAGTATCTCGGGGGAAGCAGTTGCAGATGGGGCAGGTGCAGTGAGAACTTCGGCCGTCAGACCCAGTGAGGAATGACGTGAATGGACTGGGGCTCCTTTCCTCAGGAATAGTAAAGGCCGTGGGGAGATCCAATGGAACTGTTTTGAGAAACGTAACAAATACAGTAAACAACAATGCACAGTTCCTGCGACTGTGAGCGGGTAAGGTGGCAGCGGTGGAGAGAGGGGCGTTTCAGGTTGGAGACCAAAGTGGGGAGGGGTCTGCCCCGTGGGGGGTGGTGTCCAGGGCAGGAGGGGTCTTTGATGATGCCGGCTGCTCTCCCGAGGCAGCGGGAAGTGTAGACGGAGCCTGCGGGGGGCAGGCTGGTTTCCATGAGGCGCTGAGCCGTGTGGCAGGGTGTCATTAAGCTGGGAAAGGTGCAGAAAAGGTTCACAGGGACACTGATGGGTTGAGTTTTCAGGAGAGACCGGATAGGCTGGGGCTGTTTTCCCTGGAGTGAAGGAGGCTGAGGGGGGATGAGAAGTTTATAAGATCATGAGGGGGTACATAAGGCGGATGGTCACAGCCTTTTTCCCCAGGGTAGGGGAGTCTGAAACTGGAGGGCACAGGGGTAAGGTGAGAGGGGAAAGAATGAGGGGCAACTTTATCCACACAGAGGGTGGTGGGTGTAAGGAATGAGTTGCCAGAGGGAGTGTGTGAGGCAGGTACATTAACGACACTTGGACAGGTCCATGGATGGGAAAGGTTTGGAGGGATTCGAGCCACATGCGGGCAAATGGGACTGGCTTAGGTGGGCATCTTGGTCAGCATGGACCAGTTGGGACAAAGGGCCTGTTTCTCTGCTGCAGGACTAAATATCATAGAAAGATTCAGACCCCACTTGGAGCACTGTGCTCAGTTCTGGTCACCTCACCACAGGAAGGATGTGGAAGCCATAGAGAGGGTGCAGAGGAGATTTACAAGGATGCTGCCTAGATTGGGGAGCATGCCTTATGAAAACAGGTTGAGGGAACTCGGCCTTTTCTCCTTGGAACGACGGAGGATGAGGGGGGACCTGATAGAGGTGTATAAGATGATGAGAGGCATTGATCGGGTGGATAGTCAGAGGCTTTTTCCCAGGGCTGGAACGGTTGCCACAAGAGGGGACAGGTTTAAGGTGCTGGGGAGTAGGTACAGAGGAGATGTCAGGGGTAAGTTTTTTACTCAGAGAGTGGTGAGTGTGTGGAATGGGCTGCCGGCAACGGTGGTGGAGGCGGATATAATAGGGTTGTTTAAGAGACTGTTGGATGGGTACATGGAGCTTAGAAAAACAGAGGGCTATGGGTAAGCCGAGTAATGTCTAAGGTAGGGACATGTTTGGCACAGCTTTGTGGGCCGAAGGGCCTGAATTGTGCTGCAGGTTTTCTATGTTTCTATGTTCAGCAGCAGCCAACGTTCTGATACGCCATTGTGCAAACCAGGGCTTTTGAGGTGGCATTTGTCTGAAACTGTCTCCAGGGTATTCAGGAGCCTGACAGCCTGGGGGGAAAATGATGGTTGTACAGTCTAGTCGTTCTGGCCCGGATGCTCCGGTACCGCTTGCCAGCCGGCAGTGGGACAAATCGGTCATGGGAGGGACGAGAAGGGTACGGGGTGGGGGTGTGAGGAGTAGCTTCCTCTGTGTCGGGAGTGTTGTGACTGGGGGTCTGTAGGCGAGGTGTGGAAACTGGGGCCTTGCAGGGGGAATCGGACCGTAGCGAGAGGGGGGTATAATGAGAGTGGGGAGGAGTGCCAGGACGGGTCTACAGGGAGCTGGCAGGCCTGGCGAGATGCTTTCCATTGCGCCCAGCTCCTCCCCATCCCGCCGAGGCTCCTGCCTCTTCCCGCTCTGCCCGGCCGCAAACTTAACCCGTCTTCCTCTCTCTCCACCTCCACCCCCACCCCCACCCCCACCCCCCTCACAGGCCGTCACGAAGAGCAAGAAAGCACAGGTAAGGCTCCGAGGGACTGCTGCTGCTGGTGCCCTGGCCTTTCGTGGCTGTCCCTTGCTCGCCCGTTCCGGAGGGCGGCCACTTCTCCCTCCCTTTAACCACCCCCATCTTTACCACCGCGGGGGGGGGGGCGGGGTAAAGCCTCCAGCCGGGAGTGCCATCCCAGGATGTGGGGGGGTGGGGGCTGGGTGGACCGTTCCAGGGTGAGTGCGCGAGAGACGGGACTCCATCACTCGGAAGGTCGTGAGTCTTCAAGCTGCCGCAGGGCTCAGTTGTGGAGGTGGAGGGAGGAGAGGCTGGCGATGGCCCCTGACCTCAGTACGTGACGGGGCTGGTACAAGTGGGAGGGACTGGGGGGGTCTTGATCGGGGACACGAGAAACTCAGCACAGATACAGGCCCTTTGGCCCAACCAGTCCATGCCGACCTCCGCGCCCACCCAGCTAGTCCCCAATTTCCTGCGTTTGGCCCATATCCCTCCAAGCCCCACCCCTTTTACACCAAGTGCTCCTTAAATGATACCGTTGTACCTGCCTCAACTTCTTCCTCTGGAAGCTCGTTCCATCTACTCACCACCCTCTGCGTGGAAAAGTTGCCCCTCAGGCTCCTATTAAATCTCTTTCCCCTCTCACCTTAAACCTGTGCCTTCTAGTTCTTGATTCCCCAACCCTGGGGGCAAAAGACTGTGCACATTCACCCTATCGATGCCCCTCATGGTTTTGTACACCTCTATAAGATCACCCCTCAATCTCCTCCACTCCAAAGTCCCATCCTGCTCGACCTCTCAGTCCCTCGAGTCCCGGCAACATCCTCGTAAATCTCCCTCTGCACTCTTTCCAGCTTAATGACATCTTTGCCATAGCAGGGTGACTATGGTCTGTATCCCCCCCCCACGCCTTTCCCATCGGAACGTCTTCTAAATGTTGAAATTGTACCCGCCTCGACCGCTTCCTCTGGCAGCCCGTTCCATCTACTCACCATCCTCTGCGTGGAAAAAGTTGCCCCTCAGGTCCCTTTTAAATCTTCCCCCTCTCACCTTAAATTTATGCCCCCCCCCCCTTAGTTCTGGACTCCCCTACCCTGGGGAAAAGACTGTCACTGTCCACCTTCGCTGTGCCTGTCATAATTTTAAACGCCTCTATAAGGTCACCCCTCATTCTCCTACGTTCCAAGGAATAAAGACCTCGCCTGGCCGACCTCTCCCTATAAACTCGGGCCCTCGGGTCCAGGTAACATCCTCGTAAATCTCCTCTGCACGCTTTCCAGCTTAATGGCATCTTTCCTCTAACAGTGTGACCAAAACTGTACGCAGTAGTCCCACGCTGCCTCTCGCACCCTCCTCACCTGCATCCACCTCTTCCCCTCGCCTCCGTGTACAGCGATCTCCCCTCCCATCATTCAGTCCAGGCGACGCGTCTCAACCTGGATCGTCAACCGTCCGTCTCCCTCCACAGAGGCTGCCTGACCCGCTGGGTTCCTCCAGCGTCTCGCGTGCCGCTCCCTGATTAAGTTCGGATGCTGTTGGGATTGTAAGACCGGCGGATTTTTTTTTTACTACCCCGAGGGTCCCGTGAGCCCACCCTGCTCCGGGTTTGGTTTTCATAGAATCATAGAACGGTACTGCACGATACAGGTCCTTCGGCCCCCAATGTTGTGCTGACCTTTAAACCTCGCCAAGGACTATCTAACCCCTTCCTCCCACATATCCCTCTATTTTAAATTCCTCCATATGTTTATCTAGCAATCTTTTGAATTTGACCAATGTACCTGCCTCCACCACCACCCCAGGCAGCGCATTCCACACCCCAACCACTCTCTGGGTAAAAAACCTTCCTCTGATATCTCCCTTGAACTTCCCACCCATTACTTTAAAGCCATGCCCTCTTGTATTGAGCATTGGTGCCCTGGGAAAGAGGCGCTGGCTGTCCACTCTATCTATTCCTCTTAATATTTTGTACACCTCTATCATGTCTCCTCTCATCCTCCTTCCTCCAAAGAGTAAAGCCCTCCGTGGATCTCGCTTCCTGGCCTGGGTTTGAGCTGGTGCGTCGGACGTAGGTCACCGGGAAGGTTGCCGTTCACGTGTGTCTCACCCCCCTCCCCGACGACTTCTTTATTTTAACCCCTCCCTCCCCCCTCCAGGAAGTGGACGCCCTCCTCAGCGAGAACGAGATGCTCCAAGGCAAGCTGCACAGTCAGGAGGACGACTTCCGGCTGCAGAACAGCACGCTCATGCAGGAGCTCTCCAAGGTACGGCGCTACCCCCCACCTGATCGCTCCCCACTTCCCCTGGGGCTCAGGGGGTGAACAAGGGGCTGGGTGTTTGGTGGTGACGAAGGGGTGATGTCGGGAGGATGCTCCTCAGGCAATGGGCGGCCTCGAACTGGTGGAGATGTTCAAGTCACTTTACTGTTATTCCCCCATATGCTATAAAAAAAAATGGAGGAACGAAATGTCGTTTCCCCCAGACTCTCACAACAGAGGACGTACAATAAACACAGACAAAAAAACTTCTGCAAGTACAATAGTGCAAGAAAACAGTAGATACAGAATACAAAATTAGTGCGAAGCCAAGTTGGACAAAGAAAATACAGAACTCAGTGTGTTGCACTAAATGCATAAACATGTTCAGCAGCAGCCAGAGTTCTGATACGCCATGTGCAAACCAGGGCTTTTGAGGCGACATTTGTCTGAGACTGCCTCCAGGGTATTCAGGAGCCGACAGCGTGGGGAGAAGAAACTGTAGTTCTGGCCCGGATGCTCCGGTACCGCTTGCCAGACGGCAGTGGGACAAATAGGTTGTGGGAGGGATGAGAGGGGTCATCTGTGATTCTGCAGGCCTTGTGTGTGCATCGTGTGTTGTAGATGTCCAGGATGGAGGGAAGAGGTACTCCGATGATCTTTCCAGCTGCGCTCTGCAATTCTCTGCAGAGTCTTACAGTCAGAGATGTTACATTTACCGTACCAGGCAGAGATGCAGCTGGTCAGGACACTCTCAATGGTGCCCCTGTAGAATGTGGTGAGGGTGGGCGAGGGCAGGTTTGTTCGCTTCAGCTGCCGTAAAAAGTGGAGTAAAATGTTGTCACCTCGGGTAGGGGCTCAGCCCTTTCGGACCGAACGTTAACCAGGATGCTGCCTGGATTAGAGGGCATGAGCTATAAGGAGAGGTCGGACAGACTTGGGTTGTTCTCTCTGGAGCGGCGGAGGCTGAGGGGAGACCTGAAAGAGGTTTATAAGATCATGTGAGAAATAGACAGAGTAGACAGCGGGATGTTTTACCCCCAGCGTCGAAATGTCTAATACTAGAGGGCATACATTTTGTGGGGGGGGGTGGAGTTCAAAGGAGATGTGTGGGGGCAAGTTTTTTTACACAGAGCGGTGGGCGCCAGGAATGCGCAGCCAGGGGTGGGGGTGGGGGACAGATACGATAGAGGCTCTTAGATCAGCACATGAATGTACAGAGAATGGAGGGACGCGGGCACAAGGGATTAGTTTAGCTAGGCTTTCAACTGCTAGTTTAATTGGCTCGGCACAACATGATGGGCCGAAGGGCCTGTCCCTGTGCTGCATCGTTCGCCATTCTGATTGCTGAGAATGGCTGAAGTTCCCTTCCAGAGGGAAAAGCTGTTGTGAGAATCTGGGGGTCGTGCAGGAAAGTGGAGCCAGGGTGGATTGGAGTGGGTGGGGAGGGTATGCGGCGGAAGGGCCAAATGGCCTGTTGTGCCCCCCCCCCATCCCAGCTCAGTTCCCTCCACAGCACTGGGGTGTAGTGTGGGGAGGGGAAGGCTTCAGAGAGGTCCACGTCGTGATCGGTGGCAGGGAGAAGATTCCCAGGGATGGGATTTACTTGCCGCTGGAAAGCCGTGGTATTTTCGGGCTTTGTGCGGGGGGTGGCAGGGAGGTCTCGTTTCTGAAATACGATCTGAAGATTTTCTGTGGGGAGGTGTCGTAGATGGTTGGCGAGGGTGGGGCAGTGGATGTGGTCCACATGGACTTCAGTAAAGCATTCGACAAGGTCCCTCATGTTAAACAGATCAAAGAGAAGGCTCCCACATATTGTGTGCAGTTCTGGTCGCCTAACTATAGGAAGGATATCAGTAAGATTGAAAGAGTGCGGAGGAGATTTACTAGAATGTTGCCGGGTCTTCAGGAGTTGAGTTACAGGGAAAGATTGAACAGGTTAGGACTTTATTCCTTGGAGCGTAGAAGAATGAGGGGAGATTTGATAGAGGTTTACAAAATTATGAGGGGTATAGACAGAGTAAATGTGAGTAGGCTCTTTCCACCTAGATTAGGAGAGATAAGTACGAGAGGACATGGCTTTAGGATGAAAGGGGAAAGGTTTAGGGGGAACATCTTCACAGAGAGTGGTGGGAGTGTGGAACGGGCTGCCATCTGATGTGGTAAATGCAGGCTCACTCTTAAGTTTTAAGAATAAATTGGATAGATACATGGACGGGAGAGGTCTGGAGGGTTATGGACTGGGTGCAGGTCCATGGGACTATCAGAATAAAGTTTCAGCACAGACTCGAAGGGCCGAATGGCCTGTTTTCTGTGCTGTAGTGTTCTATGGTTCTATCCGACCCCCCCCCCCCCCCCAGCTCCAAATCAGTTGTCCTTCCCGTTGTCATCAAGCTCACTGTGTTATCCCTCAGACTCATCTACTCCTCCTCTTGGGCCTGGCGACTGGAGACGGGCAGCAGTAGGGAAAGTCCACTGTGTGCTTGGACCATGTACACCATCACCCATCGCGCAACAAAAGTTTTCTTTCGGGATGCTTGTAGGGACACAATCCAAACCCAGGCAGCTCAGGTCATTTGGTCCCATCAGGCTTGCGGTCAGGGAAGCAGAATATCCAGACTTTGCACAGCAACGTGTGATGGGACGGTATAGTGGGAGCTTCACTCTGTGTCTGACCCCGGGAGTGTGTGATGGGACGGTGCGGGGGAGCTTCACCCTGTGTCTGACCCCGGGAGTGTGTGATGCGACAGTGCGGAGGGAGCTTCACCCTGTGTCTGACCCCGGGGGTGTATGACGGGACGGTGCGGAGGGAGCTTCACCCTGTGTATGACCCCGGGAGTGTGTGACGTGACGGTGTGGAGGGAGCTTCACCCTGTGTCTGACCCCAGGAGTGTGTGATGGGACGGTGCGGAGGGAGCTTCACCCTGTGTCTGACCCCGGGAGTGTGTGATGGGGCGGTGTAGTGGGAGCTTCACCCTGTGTCTGACCCCAGGAGTGTGTGATGCGACAGTGCGGAGGGAGCTTCACCCTGTGTCTGACCCCAGGAGTGTGTGATGCAATGGTGCGGAGGGAGCTTCACCCTGTGTCTGACCCCGGGAGTGTGCGATGCGACAGTGCGGAGGGAGCTTCACCCTGTGTCTGACCCCGGGAGTGTGTGATGCAACGGTGCGGAGGGAGCTTCACCCTGTGTCTGACCCCGGGAGTGTGTGACGGGACGGTGCGGAGGGAGCTTCACTCTGTGTATGACCCCGGGAGTGTGTGACGGGACGGTGTGGAGGGAGCTTCAGCCTGTGTCTGACCCCGGGAGTGTGTGATGCGACAGTGCGGAGGGAGCTTCACCCTGTGTCTGCCCCCAGGCGTGTGGTAGCGGAGGAGTCTCCAGACTGGCACACGGCGTGGACTGAGTCTCCAGCCTCTGTGTGATACACTGCGACCTTTTGCTTTCAGCTCTGCGCACAGATCGAGGAGCTGGAGGCAGAGAACAAACGGCTGAAGGAGAAGGCTTCAGCATCTGACCCCAACTCGGCAGCCAGTCCTGTGGATGGGGAGCTGCTGAGACTCCAGGCAGAGAACACGGCACTGCAGAGAAACCTGGCAGGTAACGTTCTGACCCTCACAGCGTCCCATTCCCTACTGTGGCTGTCCCTCAGAAATGGGGTCCCCTGCGCATATACCTTTGGTTGTTCGGCATCATTCTATGTATTGCTGCAACCTGTGCTAGATGAGGGACACTTCATCTGGTGTCCCCAAGACCTGTGCTTCCTGCTGACGGGACGGTGTGTAGGGAGCTTCACCCTGTGTATGACCCCGGGAGTGTGTGATGGGACGGTGCGGAGGGAGCTTCACCCTGTGTATGACCCCGGGAGTGTGTGACGGGACGGTGCGGAGGGAGCTTCACCCTGTGTATGACCCCGGGAGTGTGTGACGGGACGGTGCGGAGGGAGCTTCACCCTGTGTATGACCCCGGGAGTGTGTGACGGGACGGTGTGGAGGGAGCTTCACCCTGTGTATGACCCCAGGAGTGTGTGACGGGACGGTGTGGAGGGAGCTTCACCCTGTGTTTGACCCTGGGAGTTTGTGACGGGACGGTGTGTAGGGAGCTTCACCCTGTGTCTGACCCCGGGAGTGTGTGACGGGACGGTGTGTAGGGAGCTTCACCCTGTGTCTGACCCCGGGAGTGTGTGACGGGACGGTGCGGAGGGAGCTTCACCCTGCGTCGGATGCTGGGAGTGTGTGACGGGACGGTGTGTAGGGAGCTTCACCCTGTGTCTGACCCCGGGAGTGTGTGACGGGACGGTGTGGAGGGAGCTTCACCCTGTGTCTGACCCCGGGAGTGTGTGACGGGACGGTGTGGAGGGAGCTTCACCCTGTGTATGACCCCAGGAGTGTGTGACGGGACGGTGTGGAGGGAGCTTCACCCTGCGTCGGATGCTGGGAGTGTCCCTGCTGTGGGAAGAGCTCGGTCTCAAACTGAAGGGTAACCACACAATGCCTGTCGGCCTGTTTCAGCCCTACAGCAGCGCTATGAGCAGGAGGTCCAGGCCCCACGACACAGTGAGGAGCAAGAAGCCAACGGCAATGAGGAGGCCGTCGTGGACAGGCAAGGACTTGACGGGAGCCCAAAGGAGGATGTGATGGATGGAAGCGAGAAAGAGGCACAGGAGCCAAGCAAAGCCCCACTGGAGAAATTGGAGCAGGTCAGAGGGTTGGTGGGAGCCGATCCTTCTCGGGAAAGGCAGAATGGGCACAAGGTGCATGAGGGAGGACAGTACTGTATTTAACCACTACGGAGGGAGCTTCACTCTGTGTCTGACCCCGGGAGTGTGTGACGGGACGGTGTGGAGGGAGCTTCACTCTGTGTCTGACCCCGGGAGTGTGTGACGGGACGGTGCGGAGGGAGCTTCACCCTGTGTCTGACCCCGGGAGTGTGTGACGGGACGGTGCGGAGGGAGCTTCACCCTGTGTCTGACCCCGGGAGTGTGTGACGGGACGGTGCGGAGGGAGCTTCACCCTGTGTCTGACCCCGGGAGTGTGTGATGGGACGGTGCGGAGGGAGCTTCACGCTGTGTCTGACCCCGGGAGTGTGTGACGGGACGGTGCGGAGGGAGCCTCACCCTGCGTCTGCCCTGTGCCATCATGGTGTTCATTTTACTGTGACTAGGAAGCGTGGTCGGATCTGTGGGAAGTGGTGAAACAATGAATGGTTTCTATGTCCGTGCTCTTGGCATGGGTTGGTGCCGTTCTGCCTCTCACTGACTCTGCCTGTTCTTCTCCCAGCTGGAGTCCAAGTGTGCCAAACTGGAGCAGAAGTTGAAAGAGTTCAATGGTAAGCCCCAGCACTGTCGGACGGGTTCCAATGGCTTCGACCTTGTGGTCTGCACGATGCTTACCAATAGCTGGAAAGGTGTGTAATGATGTCCCGGGATCACCTCTGCGTCATAAGAACACAGAGGGACCCCCCCTCGTGGACCCTCGGCTGAGCTACATCCCCTAACGACGGGGAAGGAGGACGTTCAGCAGTGAGGGGGCGGGGGTCCCCAGTGGGGTCTCTCCACATGGGAGTCCTCCCCCTTTACATCGGGGATCTGGGGCGGAGAGTGTTCCACAGAGCGTTCAGAACAGGAACAGGCCCTTCGGCCCACAATGTCTGTGCCGAACACGATGCTGAATTAAATGTTCTCTTTTGCCTGCATGCGATCCCTATTGGTATTGGTTTATTATTGTCACTTGTACTAAGGTCAAGTGATAAACTTGTCTTGCATTCCGATGGTACAGGTCAACTCATTACACAGCTCAGTTACATTGAGCTAGTACAGAGTGCATTGGCTTCCATTCTCTGCATATTCATCAAACTGCTTCTTAAATGCCACTGTTGTATCCGCTCCCAGAAGCCCTTTCCAGGCACCCACCACTCTCTGTATAATAATAAAAACTTGCCCTGCACGTTTCCCTTAAACTTCTCTCCCCCCCCCCCCCCCCCCCCCCCCCCCCACCTTAAATGCATGTCCTCTGGTATTTGACATTTCTACCCTGGGGGAAAAAGCATCTGACTGTCCATCTCTGCCTCTCATAATTTTGTAAACCTCTATCACGTCTCCCCTCAGCCTCTGCCGCTCCAGAGAAAACAACTCAAGTCTGTCCGACCTCTCCTTGTAGCTCACGCCCTCTAATCCAGGCAGCATCCTGGTGACCCTCTCCACACCCTTCCTGTATCGGGGCGACCAGAACTGCACGCGATATTCCAAGTGCGGCTGAACCAACGTTTTATATTTTTGCTGCTTCTCACATCCCTCGTTTCTCTCCAACCCTGCCCCCCTTTCTCCCCTGCCTGTTGTCTCAGTTGTCTGTATTCCCCTGCCTCCCACTGTGGGTGCACTAGCCTCTGTGTCTCCCACAGGCACTCCATTTATCCATGTAGTGAAGTGGGAGAGACGGGCCAGGCACTCCCTCATTTTCTCCCCGAGCTGTGCACTGTACATGGATCTCGCAATGGGGCATCTGCCTGCCCTTGGAGGCTTCGCAGGAGAACTCCCTGGGCAATCCGGGGAAAGAGCTCCATTCTTCCTCTGAGCCTTTCTGTTAACGGCTGATGAATCGCTGGTTACTTTCAACTGGTGGTGATGAATCAATCAGTGGTCGTTACGTATTTGGTTCGATAACCCAGTCAGGCTCCAACGCCAACAAATTCTTCATTCTGATTGGTGGGATCCAACGCTGACGGGTTCTTCATTCTGATTGATGGGATCTAATGCCAATAAGATCTTAAATCTGAAAGGTGGGATCCATCAATCCATCACTTCACTGACAAATTCTTGAAACTGATTTGGTGGGATCTTTCACCAATGCAGGAATTCTCCATTTGGATTGGCCAGGGTGGCAGCACCCTTTGATTGGATTGGCCTTGGCAGCAAAGCCCTTTGATTGGATTGGCCGGGGCGGCAGCGCCCTTTGATTGGATTGGCTGAGGCAGCAGCGCCCTTTGATTGGATTGGTCAGGGCTGACAGCTTTTACTTACGTTTCCTTTATGGGAGGAGACGTCACTGGGGGTGTGGGAAGGGACAGTCTTGCTCCACATGACACCATCTTTGTATCAACCCCTTTAGAGATGGAGTTGAAGTGGGAGATGGAGCGGGAGGAGAAGCGGCTGGTCAAGGAGCAGCTGCAAACTCTGGAGGTGAGAGTCCGACACCGTAAGTAAATCGGGGTGGGAAAGGAGGAACAGGCATTTTCCATGCAGGCTTCACCATCCTGGGGCATCAGAAAGCTCCCTGTTGACACCACAGAGCTTTAGGAAGGGAGGCCACTTGATGGATATTCAGTGGCATTCCCATCACTCAGTCCCCCACCGTGAATGTCCTGGGGGGTCACCTACAAGAGCAGGTCAGAGGGTGGGGATCCTGCGGTGAGTGACTCACCCAAACCCTTTCCGCCATCTACGAGTCAGGAGTGTGACCGGACACTCCTACTTGCCTGGGTGGAGTTAGTCCATGCACTCCACATCTGCCACATTACCTTTCCCCCCCCATCTATGTGTCAGGAGTGTGATGGGACACTCCCCACTTACCTGGGTGGAGTTAGTCCATGCTCTAAGGAATGAAGTCCGACGTCTCCTTGTAACTCAAGCCCTCCAGTCCCGGTAACATCCTTGTGAATCTTCTTTGCACGCTTTCCAGTTTAATGACGTCCTTCCTATAGCTGGGCGACCAGAACTGTACACAGTGTGGTCTCACCAACGACTTGTGCGGTTGTAACATGCCGTCCCGACTACTGTACTTGATGCCCTGTCCAGTGAAGGCAAGCGTGCTAAACTCCTCCTTCACCGCCCTGTCTACCTGTGTGGCCATGTTCGGCGAACCATGTACCTGTAACCCTCGGTCTCTCTGTCCTACAACACTCCCCAGGGCCCTGCCATTTACTGTGCACGTCCTGCCTGGTTTAATTTCCAAAAATGCAGATCTTTGCACTTGTCCAAGTTAAATTCCATCTGTTATTCCTTGTCCTACTTTCCCAGTTCACCTGGATCCCATTGTAATCTCAGATAACCTGCTTCACTGCCCACCACACCACTAATGTTCCTTGATCTTTAATTCTCTCCACCTTCAGTATATCCAATGATCTAGGCTCCAGGGTTGAGAATGCCAGAGATTTGCCACCCTCTGCGGGAAGAAATTTCTCTGTACCTCAATTTTAAGAACTTAAGAAAGAGGAGCAGGAGGAGGCCATCTGGCCCGTCAAGCCTGCTGCACCATTCGGTAAGATCACAGCTGATCTGGCCGAGGACTCAGCTCCACCTACCCATCACCCTTAATCCCCCTACTATGCAAAAATCTATCTAACTGTGTCTTAAATATATTTAATGAGGTAGCCTCCGCTGCTTCCCTGGGCAGAGAATTCCACGGATTCACGACTCTGGGAAAAGTAGTTCCTCCTCATCTCTGTCCTAAATCTACTCCCCCTAAATCTTGAGGCCATGTCCCCTAGTTCTAGTCTCACCTACCAGTGGAAACAACCTTCCTGCCTCCATCTTATCTATCCCTTTCTTAATTTTATGTTTCTATAAGATCTCCACTCATTCTTCAGAATTCCAGAGAAGATCAGATCGGATGAGATCAAATCTTTGAGTCACACATACATCGAAACACACAGTGAAATGCATCTTTTGCGTAGAGTGTTCTGGGGCAGCCCGCAAGTGTCGCCAAGCTTCCGGCGCCAACATAGCATGCCCACAACTTCCTAACCTGTATGTCTTTGGAATGTGGGAAGAAACTGGAGCACCCAGAGGAAACCCACGCAGACACGGGGAGAATGTTCAAACTCCTTACAGACAGTGGCCGGAATTGAACCCGGGTCACTGGCGCTGTAAAGCATTACGCTAACCCCTACACTACCATCCCCGCCAGGCGTATAGTCCCAGGCGACTCAATCTCTCCTCAGGCTAACCCCCTCATCTCCGGAATCAACCCGGTGAACCTCCTCTGCACCGCCTCCAGCCGGTATATCCTTCCTCAAGTAAGGAGACCAGAACTGCACGCAATACTCCAGATGCGGCCTCACCAGCACCCCGTACAGTCGCAGTGTAACCTCCCTGCTCTTAAATTCACTCCCTCTGGCAATGAAGGCCAATGTTCCATTTGCCTTCTTGATAACCTGTTGCACCTGCAAACCAACCTTTTGCGATTCAACGTTTTGCAATTTAAATGACCGCACACTTATTTTGTAGTTTAGTCTCCTCGTTCGTGACTCTCCCACTGGTAAAGACATCCCAACATCTGCCCTCTCAACCCCCCCCCCCCCCCCCACCTTAGGATCTTGTATGTTTCAATAACATCGCCCCGCATCCTTCAAAACCCCAAGGAATATAGACCCAAACTGTCCAGCCTCTTGAGAGGACACCCCTCTCGTTCAGATTCAGGTTAGTTCATGGTCATACGCACCATTGCTCGCTTGCGCCAAGCAATGCAGAATTCTCGGGCAAACTCCCACTGCTTCTCTTTGCCAACAGATGTCAAAACAAAGCGAGCTGAGCAAACTCCAGGAAGAAGCCAACAAGGTACCGAGCGCTGGGAAGTGGTTATCGGGGTCGCCCCTGCTGTGTCTGACAGTCTTCCGTGCTGTCCCAGAGTCATACAGGCCTTCAGCCCATCTGGTCCATGCCAACCAAGACGCCCAGCTAAGCCAGTCCCATTTGCCCGCATTTGGCCCAGATCCCTCTAAACCTTTCCTATCCTCGTAACTGTCCAAATGTCTTTATGCCTGCCTCAACCACTTCCTCTGGCAGGTCACTCCATATACCCACCGCCCTCTGCGTGAAGAAGTTGCCCCTCGGGTCCCCTTTTAATCCTTTCCCCTCTCACCCGAAACCTGCGCCCTCCTGGTTCTCGATTCCCCAACCCTGGGAAACAGACTGTGCGCGTTCACCTGATGTATGCCCCTCATGATTTTATAAACCTCTATAAGGTCACCCCTCATTTTCCTTGCATTCCAAGGAATCAAGCCCTAGCCTGGCCAACCTCTCCTTGTAACTCAGGCCATCAAGTCCTGGCAACACTCTTAAAAATCTTCTTTGCTGTAATAGTACAGTACTCCAAATGCGGCCTCACCAACGCCTTGTACAACTGCAACATAACATCGCAACTCCTGTACTCGGTGCCCTGACTGATGAAGGCCAGCGTGCCGAACGCCTTCTTCACCACCCTGTCTACCTGCGACGCCACTTTCAGCGGACCATGTACCCGTACCGCTGGGTCCCTCTGCTCTACAGCACTCCCCAGGGCCCTGCCGTTCACTGCGAAAGTTCTGCCCTCATTTGTCTTCCCAAAGTGCAACCCCTCACGCTTATCCGAATTAAACTCCATCTGCCATTCCTTGGCCCACCTACCCAGCTGATCGAGATTCCCCCTGTGATTCTTGATGACCGATGCCAGCCCACACACCCGTCTGTGGGACGATGAGGGGTCCAGTGCTGCTTGCTCGCCGTCGTACTGCCTTGCAAATGCATGCCCCCCCCCCCCCCCCCCCCCACTTCCCCCTCATCTGAAGCAACGGGGTTTCCCGGCGTTCCTCTGACGTTCTTCCTCCTCCTGTCTGTGCAGCTCTCTGAGAAGCTGAAGAAGAAGCAGGAGAGGTGAGTCCCTTCCCGGGGGGAGCGGGGTGGTCACCGGGTTGGGCTGGAGACGGGGCTTTCGACTGGTCTCGTTCAGCCCCAGAGCTGGTGGGTCACCACCTCAGTTCCTCAGTTCATCGGTGTTCTCATCGTAAACCTCCCTCACCACTTGACACATTTCCTGGGAAACAGGAGGAAGTGGTCAGCTTCACTCTGGGGAGTGTGTGATGGGACGGTGCGGAGGGAGCTTCACCCTGTGTCTGACCCCGGGAGTGTGTGATGGGACGGTGCAGAGGGAACTTCACCCTGTGTCTGATCCTGGGAGTGTGTGATGGGACGGTGCGGAGGGAGCTTCACCCTGTGTCTGACCCCGGGAGTGTGTGATGGGACGGTGCAGAGGGAACTTCACCCTGTGTCTGACCCCGGGAGTGTGTGATGGGACGGTGCGGAGGGAGCTTCACCCTGTGTCTGACCCCGGGAGTGTGTGATGGGACGGTGCGGAGGGAACTTCACCCTGTGTCTGACCCTGGGAGTGTGTGATGGGACGGTGCGGAGGGAGCTTCCCCTGTGTCTGATCCCGGGAGTGCGTGATGGGACGGTGCGGAGGGAGCTTCACTCGTGTCTGACCCCGGGAGTGAGTGATGGGACGGTGCGGAGGGAGCTCCACCCTGTGTCTGACACCGGGAGTGTGTGACGGGACGGTGCGGAGGGAGCTTCACCCTGTGTCTGACCCCGGGAGTGTGTGATGGGACAGTACAGAGGGAGCTCCACCCTGTATCTGACCCGGGGAGTGTGTGACGGGACAGTGCGGTGGGAGCTTCACCCTGTGTCTGAGTGTGTGATGGAGCGGTCTCCCCTCTGCCCTCTCCACAATTCAGCCCTGACCTTTCTCACTTTGTTCCTTGACCTAGCTTCCTGCGGCTGCAGACAGAGAAAGAGGCACTCTACAACGACAGCAGGTATGGTGGGGGCAGGGGTTCAGTGACGCGCGTTTATCCCAGCTGGATATCGTTCGGATCAATGCCCGCTAAACCACCATCTCCAGGTCCATGTTCCACCGGCCCTGTGCTGTGCCCTTCAAAGGGGCACTCTCAGCCCACGTCGGTGTTGGAGCCTTGAGCTCCGAAATCAGTGTCTGACCTTTCCATTCGAGGGAGCTTCCCAGCAAGCTTCCCCCGCCGGCTCCTGCCCCTCCTCGCTCCCCACTGCTTTCTCCTGGAGCTCGATCCCCGTCGGAGCCGAGCGCTCCCCACAGCTGCCCACCGCTCCTCTGGGTCTTCCCAAAGCGGTGGCGGTGAGAGGCGTGTGACCAGGATGGGAGTCGTGTCCAAACGTGGACCGGTGGGGCACGGTCGGAACCATGGCCCCCGAGTGCTGGTATCGCCAGGGTCTGCGCTTACTGTTTACTGGGAAGCAGGGAGGGTGGGCTGCACAGTGGGAGGTGTGTGCGACTGGATACAGTGGACGTCTTCAAACCGTCTCTTGGTCTCCTCCCTCCTGCTCTGTCACTCTGCGCACTTGCCTGCAATCCCTTTGGCTCTTTCTGCCACTCATTTCGTGATCCCTCCCTTTCCCTCCCCCCCTCCCCTCCCTCTGTCCAGGACGAAGATCGATGAGCTCCAGCAGAGGAAGGAAGAGGAGCTGAAGTCTCTGAACGCCCGGAACCAGCGCCTGCGGCAGGAAGCACAGGCGGCCAGCCAGGTACACGGGCAGCCAGTTGGGTAAAGTCTCCTGACGCTGACCCTGACCACTGGCACCCCCGGGGCGTACCCCAGGATGGGTGCCCACCCTGTGTGACATACTCTCCCTTCCGGCCTCAGTAGTGTCTGGGGACTGAAGTACGTGGCTGGGTCACCCACAGTGTTGGACAACAGCCGCTGGTCCGACCACTGTGTGCGTCTCACCCCACCGTCTTCGGTCTCTGTTTTGGAATCATTTTGCCTGAATCCACTTGTACTGAGCTGTTGGAAAGCCTGGATAAAGCTGACGTGGAGAGGCTAATCCCATCAGCGGGAGAGTCCGGGATCCGAGGGCACAGCCTCAGAATAAAGGGACGTCCCTCTAGATCTGAGATGGGGAGGAATTTCTTTAGCCGGAGGGCGGTGTATCCGTGGACTTCATTGCCATGGGGGCCAAATCATAGGGTGAACGTGCACAGTCTTTCTCCCTCAGCAGGAGAGGGGGCAGGTTTGGGAGGTGCTGTTGGAGTACCCTGGGACAAGGAACCGCGGTGCGTTCTGTGGACGGCACAGCCACCGTGGCGGAGGGAGGGAGCATTTCCGGGGGGTGGGTGGGGTGTCGATCGAGCGGGCTGCTCTGTTCCGGACGGTGTCGAGCTTCTCGAGAGTCGTTGGAGCTGCCCTCGCCCCCAAGCAAGTGGGGAGTGTCCCGTCACACTCCTGACTTGTAAACGGGGAGAAGGTAATGTGGCGGATGTGGAGTGTATGGACTAACTCCACCCAGGCAAGTGGGGAGTGTCCCGTCCCACACCTGACTTGTAAACAGAAAGTAATGTGGCGGATGTGGACTGTATGGACAAACTCCACCCAGGCAAGTGGGGAGTGTCCCGTCACACACCTGACTTGTAGAGCAGGGGAGAGGCCTTGGGGTGTCGGGAGGTGAGTCACTCACCGCAGGATCCCCACCCTCCGACCTGCTCCCTGCAGCCGCGGTGTGTGTGTGTGTGTGTGTGTGTGTGGCCGATCCAGTCGAGATTCTGGTCAGTGTGACCCCCAGGATGTTGATGGGTTGATCAAGGGGAGGTGGCAGATCCTCTCTTGTCGGTGATGATCTTCTGCTGGAATTACAGTAGCGCAAATGTCACTTCCCTTTGGTGCAGAGTCTGTCGGATCTGAGGGAGCACGTGCTGCAGCTGCAGAGGGAGCACGAGGCAGTGGTGCAAGGACTCAGAGACCAGGTACGGGGTTGAGGTGTGTGTCAGGAGCTGTGCCAGCTAAAGCCACCTCCCAGCTTCCCTCCCACTGAGCTGGTGCCAGCCTCCCGGAACCACTGGTCACATTCATCTTCCTGCAGTTAGTCTGTGTGAGATTTGTAGGAGTGGATGGGAAGGGGTGGGGTCCCATTGGGAGTGCGGGCGGTGGGGGTGGATGGGAAGGGGTGGGGTCCCATTGGGAGTGGATGGGAAGGGGTGGGGTCTCGTTGGGAGTGCGGGCGGTGGGGGTGAATGGGAAGGGGGTGGGGTCCTATTGGGAGTGCGGGCTGTGGGGGTGAATGGGAAGGGGTGGGGTCCCATCGGGAGTGCGGACAGTGGGAGTGGATGGGAAGGGGTGGGGTCCCATTGGGGGTGCGGACGGCGGGGGTGGATGGGAAGGGGTGGGGTCCCGTTGGGAGTGCGGACGGCGGAGGTGAACGGGAAGGGGTGGGGTCCCGTTGGGAGTGCGGACGGCGGGGGTGAACGGGAAGGGGTGGGGTCCCGTTGGGAGTGCGGACGGCGGGGGTGAACGGGAAGGGGTGGGGTCCCGTTGGGAGTGCGGACGGCGGGGGTGAACGGGAAGGGGTGGGGTCCCGTCGGGGGTGCGGACGGTGGGGGTGAACGGGAAGGGGTGGGGTCCCGTCGGGGGTGAACGGGAAGGGGTGGGGTCCCGTCGGGAGTGTGGACAGTGGGGGTGAACGGGAAGGGGTGGGGTCCCGTCGGGAGTGCGGACGGTGGGGGTGAACGGGAAGGGGTGGGGAACCGTCGGGGGTGCGGACGGTGGGGGTGAACGGGAAGGGGTGGGGTCCCGTTGGGAGTGCGGACGGCGGGGGTGAACGGGAAGGGGTGGGGTCCCGTTGGGAGTGCGGACGGCGGGGGTGAACGGGAAGGGGTGGGGTCCCGTTGGGAGTGCGGACAAATAGAGTGAGGAGGGCCCTGCCTGCTCAGGTTCAGGGGTCTCTGTGGATGCAGGAGCAGGAAACCTGAACTCCGGAGTCAGTGGGGTTGGGCGGGTGTGTGCGGGATCCCGGATCGGAATGTTGCTGACCCATGCCAGCTCCCCGTCACCTCCCGGCCTGCTCCCTCCTGTCGCTGTTCCCTACGGCTGATTATTTTTTATTCATTTGCTTTATTCAGAAGTAAGACCCTTGATGCCCTGCTGCTCGAGAGCGGTTCAGATGTAAAGCAATGCCCCAACTCTTCCTTCCCCCTCCCCTGCACCCCTACACATGCCATTTATCACAGGAGCATCTGTGGCGCTGCTGCGGCTGACTGAGGTCTGGCTGGGTGGAGTGTAATGCTGTTGTGCTGCAGTGTGTGTGAGGCTGCCGCCTCGTTGTCTGTGTGTGTGGTTCTGCCGCTGCCTCTCCCTCTTGCTGCATCCCACCTTCTGTCAGGGAACCGCCTTCCATTGAGGTCTGAGCGTGCCCTCCGTTCCTCCTCCCCGGGGTCTGTGTCCGTCCCACTCACTACCCCCACCCTGGGGTCTCTGTCCCTCCCTCCTTCCCCCACCCATCGCGGTGTCCGTCCCACTCACGCCCCCCACCCATCGCAGTGTCCGCCACGCTCACTCCTCCCCCCCCCCCCGGGGTCTGTGTCCGTCCCACTCACTACCCCCACCCTGGGGTCTGTCCCTCCCTCCTTCCCCCACCCATCACGGTGTCCGTCCCACTCACGCCCCCCACCCATCGCAGCGTCCGCCACGCTCACTCCTCTCCCCCCCCCCCCCGCCCTGGGGTCTCTGTCCCTCCCTCCTTCCCCCACCCATCGCAGTCCGCCACGCTCACTCCTCCCCCCGGGGTCTGTGTCCGTCCCACTCACTACCCCCACCCTGGGGTCTCTGTCCCTCCCTCCTTCCCCCACCCATCGCAGTGTCCGTCCCACTCACGCCCCCCACCCATAGCGGTGTCTGCCACGCTCACTCCTCCCCCCCCCCCCCGCCCCCCGGGGTCTGTGTCCGTCCCGCTCACTACCCCCGCCCCGGGGTCTGTGTCCGTCCCATGCCATAGTCCCCCGTGGGTCTGTGTCCCTCCGCCCAGGTTCTGAGTCTGCTCACCCTGTTCTCCTCTTGATGTCTCTAGAAGTAACCATGTTCCTTGGCTGTTTTAATAAATCCTCTCTCACTCTCTTGCTCCCCCCACCTCTCTCTCTCTCTCTCGCTCCCCCCACCTCTCTCTCTCTCTCTCGCTCCCCCCACCTCTCTCTCTCTCTCTCGCTCCCCCCACCTCTCTCTCTCTCTCTCGCTCCCCCCACCTCTCTCACTCTCTCGCTCCCCCCACCTCTCTCACTCTCATCGCTCGCTCCCCCCCCTCTCTCACTCTCTCGCTCCCCCCACCTCTCTCACTCTCTCGCTCCCCCCACCTCTCTCACTCTCTCGCTCCCCCCACCTCTCTCACTCTCTCGCTCCCCCCACCTCTCTCACTCTCTCGCTCCCCCCCACCTCTCTCACTCTCTCGCTCCCCCCACCTCTCTCACTCTCCTCGCTCCCCCCCACCTCTCTCTCTCTCTCGCTCCCCCCACCTCTCTCTCTCTCTCTCGCTCCCCCCTCTCTCACTCTCTCGCTCCCCCCACCTCTCTCTCTCTCTCGCTCCCCCCACCTCTCTCACTCTCTCGCTCCCCCCACCTCTCTCACTCTCTCGCTCCCCCCCACCTCACTCACGCTCTCGCGATCCCCCCCCCCTCTCTCTCTCTCTCTCGCTCCCCCCCCACCTCTCTCTCTCTCTCTCGCTCCCCCCCACCTCTCTCTCTCTCTCTCGCTCCCCCCCACCTCTCTCTCTCTCTCTCGCTCCCCCCCACCTCTCTCTCTCTCTCTCTCGCTCCCCCCCCACCTCTCTCTCTCTCTCTCGCTCCCCCCCACCTCTCTCTCTCTCTCTCTCTCTCTCGCTCCCCCCACCTCTCTCTCTCTCTCTCGCTCCCCCCACCTCTCTCTCTCTCTCTCGCTCCCCCCACCACCTCTCTCTCTCTCTCGCTCCCCCCACCTCTCTCTCTCTCTCTCGCCCCCCCCACCTCTCTCTCTCTCTCTCTCGCCCCCCCACCTCTCTCTCTCTCTCTCTCTCGCCCCCCCACCTCTCTCTCTCTCTCTCGCCCCCCCCCCTCTCTCTCTCTCTCTCTCTCGCCCCCCCACCTCTCTCTCTCTCTCTCGCTCCCCC
Organism: Pristis pectinata; assembly: GCF_009764475.1. Classification (NCBI taxonomy): domain Eukaryota; kingdom Metazoa; phylum Chordata; class Chondrichthyes; order Rhinopristiformes; family Pristidae; genus Pristis; species Pristis pectinata. Next base: position 2,535,433 of record NC_067446.1, on the reverse strand, counting down.
CCACCTCTCTCTCTCTCTCTCTCTCTCTCTCTCGCTCCCCCCCACCTCTCTCTCTCTCTCTCTCTCTCTCTCTCTCTCGCTCCCCCCCCCCCCCCATCATTCATTCCTCCTCCTCTCTCCCCGGCCTGCCGTGCTGTCTCGGCTGCACAAGGTGGAGTGTCAGAGTGCGGAATGCCAGGAACAGGTGGAGAGCATCCTGTCTGAGAACGATGCCCTCCGCACCGGTTTAGCTGCACTAGAGCAGGTACCAGCGCCCTGGGTCAGCGGTGGGGGTCTCAGCGCGCCAGGGGGGTGGGCAGTGAAGCACACCCTCCCCGGATTGGGCAACTCGCGAGGTTCACGTGACAGCCATGCCCAGACAGGCAGAGGTTAGGGGGTGTGGTGGGGGGCTCCAGCGACAAGCCCGACCCCTCCCTCCAGTGCCTCCGAACTGCCGAGCCTCACCTCCACCCCCCCACCTTCCATCAGCACCTGGAGAAGGCTGTTCAGGCCATCTTGCTTGTGCTGGCTCTCGCGAGGAAGCAACCCGATTGGTCTGTTAGTGCGGTTCCACTGAATCCACCTCACTCCTGCCACTCCCGAACCCTCCACCTCCACTCCATAGAAGGGGCAAAGGCAGCAGTTATGAGGGGTGGGGGAGGAGGGGAAGCACCGCCTGGATCACACACCACCACCTGCTGGTTCCCCACTGGATCACACACCACCACCTGCTGATTCCCCACTGGATCGCGCACCGCCACCTGCTGATTCCCCACTGGATCACGCACCACCACCTGCTGGTTCCCCACTGGATCACACACCACCACCTGCTGGTCCCCACTGGATCGCGCACGGCCACCTGATTTCCCCACTGGATCGCGCACCACCACCTGCTGATTCCCCACTGGATCATGCACCGCCCCGACTCGGAAACCCTTCACCGTTCCTTCCCTGTCGCCTGGTCTCGACTCCTGGAACTCCCCCTGACACCCCCTTCGGTTCGAGCAGACAGCTTACCCCACCACACCCCCCCTACCCACCCCCCCCCCCCAGCCCCCCACACCTTCTCAGCTGGGTAGATAGGGATGTGCGGTAAGTGCTAGCGACGGATGCACCGATCCCAAAAAAAGCTGAATTGGTGGGGGGGAGGGGGGGTGAAATTAATGATTCTGCTTTATTTTGGAAAGTCGGAGCAGCGGAGAGTGTTTCTGCGCTGTGCGACCATTCAACCCACCGTGCCTATACTGGCCAACCGCCCACCTACACTTTCCCCATTTACCAGCACTTAGCCTTCTGCTCCTTGGCGATTGAAGTAGACGCTTCTTAAATATTGAGTCTCTGTGCCCGCCCCACTCTAAAATAAATTCCTTGGATCCCCTCCGCACCCCTCACAAACCTATGCCCTAAGGCATCTCCGTTGTGGGGAGAAGTTTCTATGCCCCGAATAATATCTCTATCAGGTCCCCCCCACCCCACCCTCCTTGGCCCCAGGGAGAACAGACCCAGCCTCTCCGCGCTCTCCTCAGTAACCGGAACACCCCATCCCGGGCACCGTCCTGGGGGAGACACGAGTGATGCTGCAGGAACACAGCAGGCTGGGCAGCATCCATGGAGAAAAGCAGGCGGTCAATGTTTTGGGTCAGGACTGAAGAAGGGTCCCTGACCCAAAACATAGAAAACCTACAACACAATTCAGGCCTTTCGGCCCACAAAGCTGTGCTGAACATGTCCCTACCTTAGAAATTACTAGGCTTACCCATAGCCCTCTATTTTTCTAAGCTTCATGTACCTATCCAACAGTCTCTTAAAAGACCCTATCGTATCCGCCTCCACCACCGTTGCCGGCAGCCCATTCCCCGCACTCACCACTCTCTGAGTAAAAAAAACTTACCCTGACATCTCCTCTGTACCTACTCCCCAGCACCTTAAACCTGTGTCCTCTTGTGGCCACCATTTCAGCCCTGGGAAAAAGCCTCTGACTATCCACACGATCGATGCCTCTCGTCATCTTATACACCTCTATCAGGTCCCCACTCGCCCTCCGTCGCTCCAAGGAGAAAAGGCAGAGTTCACTCAACCTGTTTTCATAAGGCACGCTCTCCAATCCAGGCAGCATCCTTGTAGATCTCCTCTGCACCCTCTCTATGGCTTCCACATCTCTCCTGTAGTGAGGTGACCAGAACTGAGCACAGTACTCCAAGTGGGGTCTGACCAGGGTCCTATACAGCTGCAGCATTACCTCCCAGCTCCTAAATTCAATTCCACGATTGATAAAGGACAATACACCGTCTGCCTTCTTAACCACAGAGTCAAACTGTGCAGCTGCTTTGAGAAATGTTGACAAGTCCTGAATAAGGGTCCCTGCCCTGAAACGTTGGACCGCCTGCTTTCCTCCACGGATGCTGCCTGGACCTGCTGGGTTCCTCCAGCATCGTTCGTGCTTTTCATCCGGGTTCCAGCATCCGCAGTCCTTCGTTTCTCTACCGTCCTGGGGAACCTCCTCTGTACCCTTTCCAGTGCACTCACCTCCTCCCTATAGTGTGCACACAGTCCCCGTCTCCACCTCCCTATCAGCTGAGCTGACTTCCTACTGTCCCTTTATTACTGATTTCTGAGTGTCTGCACTCTCATGCATTCTGAGGGTCCACATATACTACCTCTACTGCACCACCCCCATCACCCCTCTCTATTCCTTTGTCACACATTCCAGATTACAACAGCCTTATTGGTGTGGATATTCCCCCTCTGCCTCCCTCCACCCCCCGTGCCCAGCGACACTCCTCTCACCGGAAACATCGGTCCCCTCCTCTCCTGCCAGTGATAGAGCCCCACATTGCCTCCAGCACACTGGGATACCTCAAGAGCCCATCCTCATCACTTTGAGCACCTCGATTCAATCTCCCCTTAACCTTCTCTTCTGGAAGGAGAATAACCCCCCCCCCCAGGCATTCCAGGCTGCTGGAACTCCTTGGCATTCGTTGACCCTGGTCACGAAGCTCCGCATCGCGGGCACCAGCTGGCCCTCCTGCCTGCAAGGATTTGTGTATCACTAATCGGGTTGTGTCCACCATTTCACCCACGTTACTTCAGTTGGGTTCTGCTGCCTCTCTCTCTCTCTTCCACCCCCCCCCCCCCTGTGTTAAAAAGCATCTGTCAGTTTGTCTGCCTCGTTTTCTGTGCCTGTTGTAAATCTGCCTCTAATTTCATGCTCCGGCTTTGTGCTGTTCTCGAGTTCTGAAACGGTGCACCTTGTACCTAAAGACCGTGTTGTTGATATATAAAACACCCCTGCCCTCACCCCACTGTGCCCTGCTCTGAGATGAGGGAAAAATGATTAGTTGTGGCAACACTCTGTCTCCTGTTGCTGAGCTGACTTCCTGCTGTCCCTTTATTACTGATTTCTGAGTGTTTGCTCTCTAATGCATTCTGAGGGTCCACATATACTACCTCTACCGCACCGCCCCCATCACCCCTTCTCTATTCCTTTGTCTGAGTCCAGACACAAAGCTCCCTCATCACACAATTCCAGGGCACAGCTTAGACACAGAACAAACCTAAACCCACTGCACCACCCTCATCAGCCCCCTCTCTTACTCTGTCAGAGTACATATATATTGCATCTACTGTACTGCCCTCATCGGCTCTCTCTCTTCCTTTGTCAGAGACGTGAATAAATGTTAATGCACTCCTTCAAAGCAGTTTTTTAATGCTGGTTTCCCTGCTCGGAACAACAGGGCCACATTCCCAATCTTGCCTGAAGCACCAGCAAGCAGAAACCACAAAGTGGGTAGTGTGAGCAGGGTGTAGCTCTAATTAATGGAGACAAGGCAGCGGGAGGTTTACTCTGCATCAAACTTGAGGGTCTGATGGGTCAGTGTTGAGGGAGCTTCACCCTATGTCTGGCCCCAGGAGTGTGCAACGGGATGGTGCGGAGGGAGCTTCACCCTGTGTCTGACCCCGGGACGGTGTGGAGGGAGCCTCACACTGTGTCTGACCCCGGGGGTGTGTGACAGGACGGTGCGGAGGGAGCTTCACTCTGTGTCTGACCCCAGGAGTGTATGACGGCACGGTGCGGAGGGAGCTTCACCCTGTGTCGGACCCCAGGAGTGTGTGATGGGACGGTGTGGAGGGAGCCTCACCCTGTGTCTGACCCCGGGAGTGTATGACGGGATGGTGCGGAGGGAGCCTCACTGTGCCATAACCTGCCATTATTCCTCCCTGCACAGATCCAAACAGCTAAGACGCAGGAGATGAACCAGCTGCGGGACCAGGTGGTGTCACTGACTCTCGACATCCAGCAGCGACAGAGCGAGCTGGAGGTGCTCGAGGCGGAACGGGACGACCTCAGCAGCCAGCTGCAGGTAGGCCCAGCGGGCAGCTGACCTCCAAAGGCTGCCCACTGACCCCAGCCTAATGCTCGCAAGGTCCGAGAAGTTCATTCTGGTCATCGGCACACCAATCCAGGGTATTGGTTTATTATTGTCACTTGTACCGAGGTCCAGTGAAAAACTTGTCTTGCATACCAATCATACAGGTCAATTCATTACACAGTGCAGTTACATTGAGTTAGTACAGAGTGCATTGATGTAGTACAGGTAAAAACAATAACAGTACAGAGTAAAGTGTCACAGCTACAGAGAGAGTGCAGTGCAATAAGGTGCAAAGTCACAACAAGGTAGATGGTGAGGTCAGAGTCCATCTCATCGTATAAGGGAACCGTTCAATAGTCTTATCACAGTGGGGTAGAAGCTGTCCTTAAGCCTGGTGGTACGTGCCCTCAGGCTCCTGTATCTTCTACCCGATGGAAGAGGAGAGAAGAGAGAATGACCTGGCTGGGTGGGGTCTTTGATTATGCTGGCTGCAAGACACTGAGTCCGCGGAGGGGAGGCTGGTTTCTGTGATGTGCTGGGCTGTGTCCACAGCTCTGCAGTTTCTTGGGTTGTGCCGGTTGGTTCAAGAACCGAATGGTTGAAGGGAAGTAGCTGTTCCTGAACCTGGTGGTGTGGGACTTCATGCTTCTGTACCTCCTGCCCGATGGTAGCTGTGAGAAGATGGCACGGCCCGGATGGGGGTGATCTTTGGTAATGGATGTTGCCTTCTTGAGGCAGCACCTGCTGTGGATACTCCAGCACTGTGTGCGCACGTGTGTGTGTGTGGCGTTTGCACGTTTTCCCTATGACCATGTGGGATATCAACAAGATTTCTTTAAAAAAAGAACAAAAAGAGGGCAGAAGAATTTCTGATGGAACTTCGGGAGAACCGTCTTGGCCCAACATGGAAGCTGGCAGTTGTGGACTTGGCTCTGGGGAAGGAACCAGCCAGACAGAGCTGGTGTCGGTGTAAGGGGGAGCATCCGGGAAGCAGTGATCACAACATAAGCTTCAGACTGGAAAAGTAAACAGAGCAGGCCAAGGCAAGCATAAACAGTTGGAGCAAGGCCAGTTTCAGTGAGATCTGAACTGATGGCTCAGTGAAGTGGGAATCGAAGCCTAGCAGAAACTAATTGAATAATGGGAGCACTTTAGACTGGAAGTGATGTTTCATGGAAGCTCATCGCTCACGAGGACAGCTCAGTAGCGCAGCAGTTAGTGCTGCCTCACAGCTCCTGGGACCCTGCTTCACTCCTGCCCACTGCAGCTGTCTGTCTGTGTGTGGAGTTTGTACGTTCTCCCTGTGGTTGTGAGAGTGCGCAAGTTTCCCCAGAGGTGCTGGTGGTGAATGGCTGTTGTAGTGCAGGAGGATTGAAGACCAAGGAGAGAAATGTACCCCTGGAGGGAAAGACTGTGCTCAATAGTCACAGAGAGAGAGCATGGAACCAGGCCCTCTGAGTCCACACTGTGTATCAGTCAAAGCCCAATCCATTTTACTCTCACCTCACCCACCCACTGGGGCAGGGGGCAAATAACAGCGTCCACTCAGCCACTGACCCCGCACATCGTTGGGATGTGGGAGGGAACTGGAGCACCCGGGGGAAACTGCCACGGTCACAGGGAGAACGTTCAAAATCCAGACAGACAGGCGCGTGCGCGCGCGCACACACGCACACACGCGCACACACACACACACACACACACACAGTCTAAAACGTTCCGTCCTTACCCTGGGGATAAAGCACTTGCAATGACAGGCAGGTGCCAGTAGGTGGAGATGATGAGCACCAGATGTGGCAGCACGTACAGGACAGGCAATGTTAATAGTGTTATACAGCGACGGTCCCATCCCCACCGATACCGTACCCCGGTGTTATACAGCGACGGTCCCATCCCCACCAGTACCCTACCCCAGTGTTATACAGCGACGGTCCCGTCCCCACCGATACCCTACCCCAGTGTTATACAGCGACGGTCCCGTCCCCACCGATACCGTACCCCAGTGTTATACAGCGACGGTCCCATCCCCACCAGTACCCTACCCCAGTGTTATACAGCGACGGTCCCATCCCCACCAATACCGTACCCCAGTGTTATACAGCGACGGTCCCGTCCCCACCAATACCATACCCCAGTGTTATACAGCGACGGTCCCGTCCCCATCGGTACCGTACCCCAGTGTTATACAGTGACAGACTGTCCCCACCAGTCCCGTCCCCACCGGTACTGTACCCCGGTGTTATGTAGCGACGGACTGTCCCCACCGGTACCGTACCCCAGTGTTATACAGCGACTGTCCCGTCCCCACCAGTACTGTACCCCAGTGTTATATAGTGATGGACCGTCCCCACCGGTACTGTACCCCAGTGTTATATAGTGATGGACCGTCCCCACCGGTACTGTACCCCAGTGTTATATAGTGATGGACCGTCCCCACCGGTACTGTACCCCGGTGTTATATAGCGATGGACTGTCCCCACCGGTACCGTACCCCAGTGTTATACAGCGACAGACCCGTCACCACCGGTACTGTACCCCGGTGTTACACAGTGACGGACCCGTCCCCTCTGGTACCCTATCCCGGTGTTATACAGCGACGGACCCGTCCCCACCGGTACCCTACCCCAGTGTTATACAGAGACAGACCGATTGTTTTACAACCAGTATTAACTTCAGAAAGTTCTGGTCTGTGGGTTGGATTCTGTGTTTGGAATTTGACTGCAAAACCTCTTCTTATTTTCTGCTCTCCCTCTTGCATTATTTAAAATGCCATCAGTGGATAATAATACCGGTGCGGTATAATTTCAGGGTTATAACAAGGTTAGACATTCCCATTAATATTAAATGCCGAGCATTGATTTGCTTTGCTTCCTGTGGCCTGGGACGAGTGGAACAGGCCCGTCCCTGGTCGGCCGCAGTGCTGACGATGACTTTTTATCTCGTCCTTCTGCTCTCTTCATGAAGGAGAAGGCTCTTGCCCAACTCTTTGCAAATTGAGTGGTTGGCTATTTGACCCTGGGAGGCATGCAGGATCCATGCAACAGGGCTGACTGGAACAGAGGAGGCAGTCTGTACTTGCTACCTCCTGGGGCTAGGGGGAGCAATGCCTCATTTTTTTGCAATGACTCCTTCCTTTCTGCCTCTCCTTCGCTTTTGCCCGAACCCAACACGCACACCAGACAAACTCTGAGAATGCCCCACGTCTCAATCTTAGTATTGCTCTGCCACGGGCAAGACAGTTCCAAAGTTATACAGTGACAGACCCGTCCCAACCGGTACTGTACCCCGGTGTTGCACAGTGACGGACCTGTCCCCACCGGTACCGTACCCTGGTGTTACACAGTGTCAGACCCGTCCCCACCGGTACCGTACCCCGGTGTTACACAGCGACGGACCCGTCCCCACCGGTACCGTACCCCGGTGTTACACAGCGACGGACCCGTCCCCACCGGTACCGTACCCCGGTGTTACACAGCGACGGACCCGTCCCCACCGGTGTTACACAGCGACGGACCCGTCCCCACCGGTACCGTACCCCGGTGTTACACAGCGACGGACCCGTCCCCACCGGTACCCTACCCCCAGCTCCAGTTCCTTTCTTGTCCCACAGCCACCCGTCTTTGGTGACTAAAATGTGGCAGTCGGTGTGTGTAGAGGAAGCTCCCAGAAGCAATGAAAAGCCCCGAGGAAAGTCATAATTGGGGCGTTCAATGTGGATCAGAGGGAGCTGTCTGTCAACCAATCTTCCCTGTTGT
>NC_067446.1:2502329-2522329 GCF_009764475.1 Pristis pectinata | reverse complement strand
AGCCTCGTGGTACACGCTTTCAGGCTTTTGTATCATCTGCAACAAACACAGAATGCCTGAGGAACTCAGTGGGTCAGGCAGCATCTGTGGAGGGAAATAAAGAGTCGACATTTCGGGTCGAGACCCTTCATCAGGACTGGATATTTAGTATAGAGAGAGGGAGAGCGGAGGGGCAGTGCATGCAGAGGCGGCGAGGTTGGAATAGGGAGCGGCGAAGCGGAGATGGTTAACGTCCCATCGGCAGTTAGAGATGAAGGGATCCAGAAATATTAAGTGTGGAGAGCGCGGAGGGGCAGAGCGTGCAGAGGGGGTGAGTTGTATCTGTTCCACGTGTTTCCAGAGGGTACCTTACAAGGTACTACAGGGCTGTGACACAAAACCGAATAACAGTCTGTTACAGTGAGGTGTCCTGGGGGCAGAAGTACAGGGAAAACAACCACTATAACAGGCATAGATAGGGTAGATGGTTATATCCCCCAGGGTGGAAATGTCCCAGCCGGGACATTCTCTCTTCTCTCCTCTTCCATCGGGTAGAAGATACAGGAGCCTGAGGCCACGTACCACAGCTTCTACCCCACTGTGATAAGACTATTGAATGGTTTAAGGGAACGATGAGATGGACTCTGACCTCACGATCTACCTTGTTGTGACCTTGCACCTTACTGCACTGCACTTTCTCTGTAGCTGTGACACTTTGTACTGTTATTGTTTTTACCTGTACTACATCAATGCACTCTGTACTAACCCAATGTAACTGCACTGTGTAATGAATTGACCTGTACCATCAGTTTGCAAGACAAGATTTTCACTGGACCTCGGTACAAGTGACAATAATAAACCAATACCAATACTAGAGGGTACAGGTTTAAGGTGAGAGGGGGAAAGTTTAAAGGAGATTTATGAGACTTACGATTTAAGTTTTTATGCAGAGTGGGGGTTGTCTGGAAGGGGCTGCTGGGGAGCTGGTGGAGGCAGTTAGAACACTGAACACTACAGCACAGTACAGGCCCTTCGGCCCACGATGTTGTGCTGACATTTTATCCTGCTCTAAGATTTATCTAACCCTTCCCTCCCACATAGCCCCCCCATTTCTCTATCATTCATGTGTCTCTTAAGTGTCGCTAATGTATCTGCCTCCACAACCTCTGCCGGCAGTGTGTTCCACACACCCACCACTCTCTGTGACATCCCCCTTATACCTTCCTCCAATCACCTTAAAATTATCCCCTCGTGTTAGCCATTGTCGCCCTGGGAAAAAGTCTCTGTCCACTCGATCTATGCCTCTTGTACACTTCTATCAAGTCACCTCTCATCCTCCTCCTCTCCAAAGAGAAAAGCCCCAGCTCGCTCAACCTATCGTCATAAGACATGCTCTCCAATCCAGGCAGCATCCTGGTAAATCTCCTCTGCACCCTCTCTAAAGCTTCCACATCGTTCCTATAATGAGGAACACAATACTCCAAGTGTGGTCTGACCAGAGTTCTATAGAGCTGCAACATCACTTCACGGCTCTTGAACTCAATCCCCCGACTGATGAAGGCCAACGCTCCATACACCTTCTTAACAACCCTATCGACCTGCGTGACAACCTTGAGGGATCCATGGACGTGGACCCCAAGATCCCTCTGTTCCTCCACACTGCTAAGAGTCCTGCCATTAACCTTGTATTCTGCCTTGAATTTGATCTCCCGAAGAGCATCACTTCACACTTATCCAGGCTGAACTCCATCTGCCACTTCTCAGCCCAGCTCTGCATCCTATCAATATCCTGTTATAAAGGTGTTGAAGAGGTATTGAGACAGACATATGAGCGGTCAGGGGGATGGAGGGACACGGACCATGCGCAGGCAGGTGGGATTGGTTTAGATCTGCCTCATGGTCAGTACTGACACAAGGTCACGAGACAAAGGAGCAGAAACAGGCCCTTTGGCCCATCAAGTCTACACTGCTACCTCACCATGAGCTAAACTATTCTCCGATCTAGCCCTAATTCCCAGCCTTTTCCCCATATCCCTTGATACCCTGACTAATTAGATACCTATCAATCTCCTCCTTAAACACTCCCAATGATCGGGCCTCCACAGCTGTACGTGGCAACGAACTCCATAAATCCACGACCCTCTGGCTAAAGAAATTTCTCCTCGTTTCTGTACCCTCTAATTCTAAGACTGTGCCCTCTAGTCCTGGACTCACCCACCGAGGGAAACAGCTCGGCCACATCTACTCTGTCCAGTCCTTTCAACATTCACGATGTTTCTCTGAGGTCCCCTCTCATTCTTCTGTGCTCCAATGAGTACGGTCCAAGAGCCGACAAACGCTCCCCGTATGTCAGCCCTTTCATTCGGGGAATCATCCTCGTAGATCTTCTCTGAACCCTCTCCAACATCGGTACATCCTTCCTGAGATAAGGGGCCCAAAGCTGCACACAGTATTCCAAATGAGGTCTCACCGGTGCCCCAAAGGGCCTGTTCCTGCCCAGAGCTGCTTTGCGACAGCAGAGTCAGAAAGGAAAGCAGTATGGGAACTGGCCCTTCGGCCCACCGAGTCTGTTCTGACCAGCAGCAACCCATTCACACTAATCCTGCACTGTGTTCTCCCCACAGTCCCATCAACTGCCCCCCACTTCCCCCCCCAAGATTGTACCACCAGGGGTACCGACACACAGGGCTTTGGGGTATAGATCGGACAGCAGCTGGGATTTTGGGGCTCCCTGGAAGGGGACTGGGAAGGTCCGAGGGAGAGGTTTTCCATTTCCACAGCGGGCCAGCGAACTGACCTCCCCCCTTCTCCTCCCCTCCCCTCCCCTCCCCTCCCCTCCCCTCCCCTCCAGGGGGTGACGCAGGCCAATGGGCTGCTCCTGGAGCAGGCACAGCAGCTGGAGTGTGACCGGGACCAGGCACAGCAGGATCTGGAGGAAGCTCGTAAGGTAGGATCACTCAGCCGGGATGGTGGTCCCGGCTTTCCGACCTGCAACCAGCCCCTCACCCCGTTACCTCTGGGCAGGCTCTCTGGAGCTGAGCCCTCTCCGAGCCCCGGACCCCTGCCCGCTCCCCCCCCCACTCCCTCTCCCGGACCCCTGCCCGCTCCCCCCTCATTTTCCTGCCTTCTGGCTCTTTTTCTCTGTTTTTCTCCCCCGTGCTCCCCCAACCCTTTCCCTCCCCCTGCCCCGAGGCGCACTCGAACCCCAATGTACACAGGCGCTCACTTGCCCTCGCACTTTCACGCACACCCTCTGGCTCATTGCCAAGTCCTTGCCCGCTCTCTCCCCCTGCGCGGCCCCTTTCTCACATTCTCACCCACGTGCAGCACTGATTCTGCGAATCATCACTCTCCCCCCACCCTCCCTCCCTCCCCTCATGTGCCTTCTCTTGCTCTCCTCTCGGCACTCCCCCCACCGTTCCGGACCCCCCACCCCGGATCCCCCGCAGTCGGCAGACAAGCGGAAGGCCATGCTGGATGAGCTGGCCATCGAGATGCAGCAGGAGCAGAGCCGACACAAGGAGGCGGTGGGCAGCCTGAAGCTGCAGCACGAGAAGGATGTGCTGGCCGTCCGCGCCCGGTACGAGAGGGAGCTGCGGCAGCTCCACGAGGACAAGCACCGGGCCGAGGAGGAGCTGAGGGCCCAGCTCAGGGACGAGAAGGTGACGGGGAGGAGGCAGGAGGTGGTGAGGGGTAGAAGGGAGGGGAGGAGGGGGGGGAGGGAGAGGTTGGCGGGAATGGGGAGGCAGGAGGGAGGGGGGAGGTGAGGGGAAGGGACGAGGGCAAGGGTGGGCAGGAGGAGAAGGGGAGGGGCGGGAGGGAGGAGGAGGGGAGGGGGCAGGAGGGAGGAGGTCGGGGGCATGAGGGAGGGGGTGGTGAGTGGGGGGGGCAGGAGGGAGAATGGGAGGGAGGGATTGATGGGGAGCAGGAGGTGATGGGGAGGAGAGGGAGGGATTGAGGGAGAGGAGGAGGTGATGGTGAGGGAGGGATTGAGGGAGAGGAGGAGGTGATGGGGAGGGAGGAGGAGGCGAGGGAGGGATTGAGGGGGAGCAGGTGATGGGGAGGGAGGGAGGAGGAGGCGAGGGAGGGATTGAGGGAGAGGAGGTGGTGATGGGGAGGGAGGAGGAGGCGAGGGAGGGATTGAGGGGGAGCAGGTGATGGGGAGGGAGGGAGGAGGAGGCGAGGGAGGGATTGAGGGAGAGGTGGTGATGGGGAGGGAGGAGGAGGCGAGGGAGGGATTGAGGGGGAGCAGGTGATGGGGAGGGAGGGAGGAGGAGGCGAGGAGGGATTGAGGGAGGTGGTGATGGGGAGGGAGGAGGAGGCGAGGGAGGGATTGAGGGGGAGCAGGAGGTGATGGGGAGGAGAAGGAGGGTTTTCTGTTGCTGGGTCAGGGGCGGGAGGGGCGAACCCCGAGCTGGCCGCAGGCAGGACACTGACCTGTCGCCCTCTTCCCCCCCCACAGGCCCGCGGCCGGGAGCTGGAAAGCCTACAGCAGAAGGTGGAGGAGCTGGGGCGGCAGGTGGAGGCCGCAGAGGGGGCCAAGGGCTGGCTCCAGCGCAGCCTCAAGGAGGCTGAGGTGAGGCTGGGGGGTGACGGGCAGTCTCACTGTCCCCTTCTCCCCCAGCCCACCACAATGCAGCGAACAACACCTCATCCCTTCTGCCTGCACAAGGTCCACGTCCCTCCCTTCTCTGCACATTCACATGCCGATCCAAGAGCCTCTTGAACACCTCCATCGTATCTGCCTCTGCCCTCACCCCTGGCAGCACATCCCAGGCGCCCACCGCTCTGTGTAAAAGAAAAACTTGCCCCTTGCATCTCGTTTGAACCTACGCCTTCTCACCTTAAATACAAGCCTTTTGTTGTTGGACATTTCAACCCAAAGGAATAAGATACAGGCTGTCTACTCTGTCTGTGCCCCTCATAATTTCACTAACCTCCATCGGGTCTCCCCTCAGCCTCTGCCACTCCAGAGAAAACAACCCGAGTCTGTCCAACCTCTCCTTATAGCTCGTGCCCTCTAATCCAGGCGGCGTCCTGGTGAACCTCTTCTGCACCCTCTGCAAAGCCTCCACGCCCTTCCTGTAACGGGGGCGACCAGAACTGAACGGGATACTCCAGATGCGGCCTGACCGGAGTTTTATAAAGCTGCAACGTAACTTCCCGACTCTTGAGCTCTCAACCAATAAAGGGAAGGATGCTGTATGCCGTCTTTACCGCCCTATCAACCAGAGCAGCCACTTTCAGGGAGCTGTGGACTTAATCCCCAAGATCTCTGTACATCAGTGCTGTCAAGGGCCCTGCCGTTAACTGTGTACATTCTACTTACATTTCATCACACAAAGTGCAACACTTGCCCAGATTGTCACTTGTCCATCCATATCTGTAACTGATCTATATCCTGCTGTATCCTTTAGCAGCCTTCGACACTGTCCACAGCTCCACCGATCTTTGTATCACCAATCCACGTTTTCATCCAGGTCATTTATACACATCACAAACAGCAGACATCCCAGTACAGATCCCTGCAGAACACCACCGGTCGCAGACCTCCAACCAGAATAAGACCCATCGACCACTGCCCTTCATGAGCAAGCCAATTCTGAATCCAAACAGCCATTTCACCGTGGAGCCCATGCATCTTAATCCTCTGGATCAGCCTACCGTGAGGGACCTTGTCAAACGCCTTACTAACATCTGTGCAGACAACGTCCACAGGTCTACTTTGATCGCTTACCTTCATCACCTCCTTGGAAAACTCAATGAAGTTAGTCAGACACGACTTCGCCCACACAAAGCCATGCTGACTGTCAAAAGCCATGCTTTTCCAAATGTTCATAAATCCTATCTCTCAGAATCCGATAGGTTCCCTGCCACTGACGTGAGGCTCGCTAGTTCACAATTTCCAGGATTATCCCTGTTTCACTTCTTGAACAAAATTCCACCGGCCTGATCAGCCTCGGTGCCCAGCCCATATCTGGACTGCTCGTTGTAACAACTCCCTCTCCCCCTCCATCCCTGTGTGTAAAAGCCCCTCTCTGTCCACCAATGCTGTCTCTAAACCTGTACCCCCCCCACACCCCCCTCTCTACTGAACCCCCCCACGCCCCCTCTCTACTGAACCTGAACCCCCCCCACGACCCCCTCTCTCTAAACCTGAACCCCCCCACGCCCCCCTCTCTAAACCTGAACCCCCCCACGCCCCCCTCTCTAAACCTGAACCCCCCCCACGCCCCCCTCTCTAAACCTGAACCCCCCCCCATGCTCCTTTCTCTGTCTCTCCCTCTGACCGTGCCTTGTCCCCTATGTGGGAGGCAGGTTCACATTCCTACCGCTGCCGTTTGTGTAATGTCACCGCCTCCTCCTCCAGGGCTGGCACCTTGGAACGTCACGGCAGCACCTCGAGGTGCCATCAGTGGGGTGGGCTGTGTGGTGACCCTTGCAGATGGGGACGTTGCCCCTTGGAGGGGGATCGTTCACCCTCCCCCCCGTCCGTGTGTCGGTGAAGTCCCCGCCACCTCTGTCTCTGTGACCCTCTCCGGCCCCTACACCCCTCCCTGTCTCTGCGAACCCCAGCAGGGTTTGGGGGGGGTGGGGGTGGGGGGGAAGGAATGCCCCACTGATAGATCCAGCTGCTGAATGCAGTATCGGTCACTGCCTTACAGTGCCAGCCTTTGCAACAACAAGCCCTTCTCTGGAGCTCCCATTCCCCAGACGGGTGCTTGGGACTGCAGGCAGCATGAAATATTTAACATGACAATTAAAAGATTCATAAGAGGAGCAGAGAAACTTCTGATTTCAGTCCTGAGTGGCCTACCTCTAATTTTGAGATTGTGACCACACCACCTCAGTCAGCGGAAAAAAACATCCTCCTGTACCCATCCAGGCTCTTCATACGGTTGAAACCTTGTCACGGGACACAGAAGTACTGTCCAGGGGTGCGCTGTGTCCTGATCCCCATCACTGTCAGGACAAGCCCTGCACCGTTGGTGAGAGTGTGTGTGATAAGGGGCAATATTGAATCAAGAACCTGCAAACATAGAGGCTCTGAGTGTCTCTGGTCACCTCAGCATGCAGGGGGGGAGACTCCTTCAACCCACCAGGCGTGTGCCCCCAACTCCCCGAGACGTACACAAATGTACGTGACTGACATCATTGGCTAATGCACTGTTAATATGGGGCCCCTACACCCCTCCCCATCTCTGTCACCCCCTACACCCCTCCCCATCTCTGTCACCCCCTCCGGCCCCTACATCTTTCCCTAATTCTGGCTAAGCTTGGCTCAACCCCGCCACTGATCCAGGGCTGCGTTTCCCAGCACACCCGGACGCTCCAGAATGGGCTGCAATCAGGAGCCAGCCAGGGAGCCCGGGCTGACCGGAAGAGACGAGTTGTCCGCGTTAGCTGGTCCCCAGGTCACCCAGTCTCCAGTATTGGGGCTGCGGAATAAAACGACGGGCACGTCTGTCTCAAGGGGCCGAACCCCCTCCTGTTCCCAAAGCCACAGTCTCGTGGGGGGGGGGGGGGGGGGGGTGGGAACAGTCACGAAGCGCGTTGCTGCCTGCGTTTTGGGGGCCGTGTAAACGTGAGACTCTCCGTAATCCTCGCCCCTGCAGGAGCTGGTGCAGCAGAAGCAGAAGGAACACGAAGAGAATGTTAGGCAGCTGCAGGAAACCCACGCACTCGAGCTGCAGGTACGAGCGCGGCGCTCCCTCCCCTCCCCTCCCTGCCGCCCCCGCCACAGAGGACGGTGGAGACCAAGTCTGGGTGCATTTAAGGCAGGGATTGATCGGTGAAGGGGTTAACGGTTACAGGGAGAATGGGGTTGGAAATAATCAGCCAGGACTGAACGGGTGGAGCAGACTCGATGGGCCGAATGGCCCAATTCTGCCCCTGTATTATGTTGTAATACAAGTTCGTAAGGTCTCAAAGGGCAAGGACTCTGGACAACCTTTGGAGTTAAAACGATTTATTCGCAAAGACAAACGTGGGACAGGATGAACGGGAACGAACGCACTCACACACGCACACGGGTGATCGCGAACGTGGGGGAAATGGCAACAAGGGTGAGACACACACACACCCCCCCACACACACACACCCCACCACACACACCCCACCACACACACCCCACCACACACACACACACACACACACACCCCACCACACACACCCCACCACACACAGACACACACAACAAACTGGGTACAAACAAATCAAGGAGGAAACAATACGGTGCCTGCCACCCCTCGCATCGGCTCTACGCTACCGGGAATCTACTTAGGATGCTCCTAACCCTTGTGGAAGTGCACACTCTTACCAATGGTCTCTTCAGCATCGTTTCACGATTCCTGGAGCAATCAAAAGAGAGCGAACCACGCACATGTGGCATTCTTTATGGTGCTGGAGGGCTGGGTGGTCCAGCCCAGGTAATTCAAACAGGTCAATGGTTCAGGGCCAGGTACAAAGGTGTTTACAGGGGCCAATGGTCAAGTGTGTGCACTAATGGGTGGGTGGAGCCAGACCTTGATTGACAGTGATGCGACTTTTGACCCAGCTGGTCAGTGGGGTCACGTGACAGCCATGGCCCTTCACGATACACCTTACGGCCTTGGTCTGCCCAGGACTGGCTTCCACCGGAGATCCCCACCATCGTGTCGGCCCGTCAACTCCACCCGCTCCACATCACCACCGAGACTGTCCAAGAGGGCGGGGCCATCCGCCAAGGGCCACGTCCCAGTTACAGTACTGGGGAGGGTCAACCCCATCTCCCCCAAAATGTCCGTCGCAAAAACCGAGCAGAGCCGGAGCCTCTGGCCGACGGCGTGGGGCCTCCAGGGAGGGACTCGCCCCATGACCACACCCACACTGGCTTTTTTTCCCCCCCCCCCCCCCCAACACCAGGCGAAGGAGCGGGAGACGGCGAGCGTACGGGAGGAGCTGGCTCGAGCCGAGGCCGAACGGGACGAACACGGGGAGACCATCGGCAAGCTGCGGCAGGTACCCATCCCAAACCCCTCCCATGACGGGATGCTGAATTGTCCGATTTCGGGTGGACCCCTCACCACCACCCACCCCCGTGTTCTCCACCTATAGAACCGTAGAACACTACAGCGCAGAAAACAGGCCATTCAGCCCTTCTAGTCTGTGCCGAAACTTTTATTCTGCTCGTCCCATTGACCTGCACCCAATCCATAACCATCCAGACCTCTCCCATCCATGTATCTATCCAATTTATTCTTAAAAGTGAGCTCGCATCTACCGCGTCAGATGGCAGCCCGTTCCACACTCCCACCACTCCCTGAGTGAAGAAGTTCCCCCTAAACCTTTCCCCTTTCATCCTAAAGCCATGTCCTCTCGTACTTATCTCTCCTAATCTAGGTGGAAAGAACCTACTCGCATTTACTCTGTCTATACCCTTCATAATTTTGTAAACCTCTATCAAATCTCCCCTCATTCTTCTACGCTCCAAGGAATAAAGTCCTAACCTGTTCAATCTTTCCCTGTAACTCAACTCCTGAAGACCTGGCAACATTCTAGTGACTCCCACACTATGTTCTTCCATCGTCCCAACTGCCCATCACTCCCCACCCCACGCTCTGTCCCCATCCCACCTCCTCCCCCGCCTGGTTCCAACATGCCCATCAACCCCCTCCCCATCCCGTTCCACAAATCACGTTCCGCCCTCTATCCTAACTCTCGCTTCCCCCCCCCCCCCCCCCCCCACCACCAAGTCCAGGCACACCCAGGACAGCTAAACGGAGATGTAAATGCACCGAGACAGAAGCTGATCTCTGGTGATCTGGAGTAGCAGCAGAAGCCCGTGGGGCCGAATGGCCTCCCCCACCCCCATCCTACTACCGAGTCAGCAGCCTTCTTTAGAACGAGGGGCAGAAGCAGCCCCACTGCTCCCCTTCTCCGTATGATGGTGGCTGATCCATTCTTGGCCTCAGGGGTAACCTCTGCCCCCTTCCCACCACCTCCACCTTGCCCACCTCCCCCCCCCCCCCCTCCCCCCCACAAGCCCAAAGATGTCGGCCTTGCCCATACTCAGGACCCCTGGGTCTGGGAATTCCAAACACCCCACACCCTCCGGGTGAACAAACCCCTCCTCGCCGCCTTAACCCTCTGAGCTCTACCTAAATGTAGAGGCTTACGGTTTGAAGTAAAACATTGGTAATTGGCTTATTGTTGTCACATGTACCAGTGAAAAACTTGTCTTGCATACCAATCATACAGATCATAGAACATTACAGCACAGTGCAGGCCCTTCAGCCCGCAATGTTGTGCTGACATTTTATCCTGCTTTAAGATCTATCTAACCCTTCCCTCCCATATAGCCCCCCATTTCTCTATCATTCATGTGTCTATCTAAGAGTCTCTTAAATGTCCCTAATGTATCTGCCCCCACCACCTCTGCGGGCAGTGCGTTCCACGCACCCACCACTCTGTGTAAAAAAAAACTTACCCCTGACATCCCCCTTGCACCTTCCTCCAATCACCTTAAAATTATGTCCCCTCGTGTTAGCCATTTTCGTCCTGGGAAAAAGTCTCTGACTGTCCACTCGATCTATGCCTCTTGTACACCTCTATCAAGTTCCGTCTCATCATCCTCCTCTCCAAAGAGAAAAGCCCCAGCTCACTCACCCTATCCTCAAGACGTGTCCTCCAACCCAGGCAACATCCTGGTAAATCTCCTCTGCACCCTCTCTAAAACTTCCACATCCTTCCTATAATGAGGCAACCAATTCATTACACAGTGCATCGAGGCAGTACAAGGTAAAAACATTAACAGAATGCAGAATATAGTGTTATGGTTTCAGAGAAAGTGCAGTGCAGGCAGACAATAAGGTGCAAGGGCCACAATGAGGTAGATTGTGAGGTCGAGTCCATCTTATGGTACTAGGGAACCATTCAATAGTCTTATAACAGCGGGATAGAAGCTGTCCTTGAGACTGGTGGTACGTGCTTTCGGGTTTTTTGTACCTTCTGCCCATGGGAGGAGAGGAGAAGAGAGAATGTCTGGGGTGGGTGGGGTCTTTGATTATTTTGGCTGCTTTCCCGAAGCAGTGAGAAGTGTAGACAGAGTCCATGGAGGGGAGGCTGGTTTCCGTGATGTGCTGAGCTGTGTCCACCTAGATGCCACCGTTTGTGTAAAAAAAAGTTGCCCTGCAGGTTCCTTTTAAATCTTTCCCCTCTCAGCTTAATCCTATGCCCTGTAGTTCTTGATTCCCCAACCCTCGGAAAAAGACTGCACATTCACCCTACCGATGCCCCTCATGATTTTATGCACCTCTGTAAGATCACCCCTTCAGTCTCCTACACTCTAAGGTTTCCGTGACGCGCTGGGCTGTGTCCACAACTCTCCGCAGTTCCTTGTGGTCCCGGGCAGAGCAGTTGCCGTACCAAGCCGGGATGCATCCGGATAGGATGCTTTATACGGTGCATCGATAAAAAGTTGGTGATGGTCACTGGGGAAGCTCTGGAAACACTCAGCGAGTCAGGAAAGTAGAAAGCAGTTGGTGTCGGGAACCCTCGGAGAATTGGTTTCTATTTCATAGAATCATAGAACAGTACAGCACAATACAGGCCCTTCGGCCCACAGTGTTGTACCAACCTTTAAACCTCGCCTGAGACTATCTAACCCCTTCCTCCCACATATCCCTCTACTTCAAATTCCTCCATTTGCTTATCCAGCAATCTCTTAAATTTGACTAATGTACCTGCCTCCACCACCGCCCCAGGCAGCGCATTCCACGCCCCAACCACTCTCTGGGTAAAACTTCCCACCCATTACTTTAAAGCCATGACCTCTTGTATTGAGCATTGGTGCCCTGGGAAGAGGCGCTGGCTGTCCACTCTATCTATTCCTCTTAATATTTTGTACACCTCTATCATGTCTCCTCTCATCCTCCTCTCCAGAGTAAAGCCCGAGCTCCCTTAGTCTCTCCTCATAATGCACACTCTCTAAACCAGGCAGCATCCTGGTAAATCTCCTCTGCACCCTTTCCAACGCTTCCACATCCTTCCTGTAATGAGGCGACCAGAACTGGACACAGTGCTCCAAGTGCGGTCTAACCAGAGTTTTGTAGAGCTGCATCTCCAGCCCCAGTTCTAACACCCCCCACCAGAAAAACACTCCCTCAGCTTATGTAAAGCCCGTTAACAAAAATTCCACCGTCAACTTTCTGCTAAACTCCAATGCTCCCTAATACGACAGCCCCTTCCCTGCCCACCACCAGCCCACCCCACTTCCTCAGACAAGGAGATCAAAATCAGTGGGTCTGAACTGGACAGTTTCCGACCTCCTTGTGAGCAAAAGGCTATTCGGGCCCTCTGGGGCCTAAGATGTGAGGTAGAGCGGCTACCGAGTCCCGGTGCGGCAGTTCCTCTCCTCCCCACGGATGCTGCTCGACCCGCTGAGTCCCTCCCGTGGATTGTTTGTTGCGATGGTTGCACAGGGTCGCCCATGTGGGAGCAGCATTGAGTCACTACTGATCTCTCCCCGACTCCTCTCCCTCCCCCTCTCCTCTCCCCCCCGCCCCTTTCCCCAGGAAATCAAGGACACAGTGGATGGTCAGCGGATTCTGGAGAAGAAAGGGAGTTCTGCGGTAAGCTAAGGGGTGGGGGATGGTGGGGTGGGGGGTTTGGGATCGGATATCTCCCTGCTCAGGATCCGAGCACTGAGGACGGGAGAGGGCAAGGTTCCTACTTCCTCCCCCTTCCAACACCACCCCAGGTTCCAACGAG
Organism: Pristis pectinata; assembly: GCF_009764475.1. Classification (NCBI taxonomy): domain Eukaryota; kingdom Metazoa; phylum Chordata; class Chondrichthyes; order Rhinopristiformes; family Pristidae; genus Pristis; species Pristis pectinata. The sequence goes on along the minus strand of NC_067446.1, from coordinate 2,509,600 downwards.
CATGAAATTCCAAGCAGCTGATTGGGATCTTGCTGTGCTCGGGTTGAGGGGGAGACGCCGCTGTCTTGTCTGCATGGTGGCAGTCAGTGCTCATGGAATCCACAGCGGAGAAAACAGAGAGCTCTTCCCACCGGTCGGAGGGTGGGGATCCTGCGGTGAGTGACTCGCCTCCTGACACCCCATGGCCTTTACCCCGTCTACAAGTCAGGAGTGCAACGGGACACTCCCCACTCACCTGGGTGGAGTTAGTCCATGCACTCCACATCCGCCACATTACCTGTTCCCCATCTACAGGTCAGGAGTGTGACGGGACACTCCCCACTCGCCTGGGTGGAGTTAGTCCATGCACTCCACATCCGCCACATTACCTGTTCCCCATCTACAGGTCAGGAGTGTGACGGGACACTCCCCACTCGCCTGGGTGGAGTTAGTCCATGCACTCCACATCCGCCACATTACCTGTTCCCCATCTACAGGTCAGGAGTGTGACGGGACACTCCCCACTTCCCTGGGGTGAGTGTGGCTCCAACGACTCTCGAGAGGCTTGACGCTGTCTGGGACAGAGCAGCCCGCTCGGTCGACACCCCACCCACCCCCCGGAACACTCCCTCCCTCCCTCCCTCCGCCACAGTGGCCGCGCCATCTACAGAATGCACCACGGTCCCTCGCCCGGGGGCTGCTCCGACAGCACCTCCCTCCCACCCCCTGCCAAGGGCAGCGAGGCGCAAGGGGAGCACCACCACCCGCAGATTCCCGCTCTCTCCCCCCCCCCCCACCCCCCAAGTCCCCTCTTGGAAATCTGATCTCCATCACCGTCGCTGGGTCTCTGAGGAGGGCTGTGGGGGGTCTCTGCGCAAGTGCCTGCTTCTGTGCAGGGGAGAGGGTCTGCCTGTGGGCTCTCATGGCGGTCATACAGCACGGAAACAGGCCCTTTGGTCCGACTGGTCCATGCTGACCAAGATGCCCATCCTAAGCTTGTCCCGTTTGGCCCATATCCCTCTGAACCTTTCCTCTCCATGGACCTGTCCAAGTACCTCTTAAATGTTGTTAATGTACCTGCCTCACCCACTGCCTCCGGCAGCTTCTCCCATATACGGACCACCCTCTGGGTGAAGAAGTTGCCCCTGCGGTTCCTATTAAATCTCTCCTGCTCACCTTAAACCTGTGCTCTCTAGCTCTGGGGAAAAGACTTTATGCATTCACCCTATCTATGCCCCTGATGATTTTATGCACCTCTATAAGATCGCCTCTCAGTCTGCTATGCTCCAATGAATAATAAGATAGGATTTCTTTATTAGTCACATGCTGAAATGCATCTTTTGTGTAGAGTGCTCTGGGGGTAGCCCGCAAGTGTCGCCACGCTTCCGGCGCCAACATAGCATGCCCACAACTTCCTAACCCGTACGTCTCTGGAACGTGGGAGGAAACCGGAGCGCCCGGAGGAAGCCCACGCAGACACATGGGGTGGGGGGGGGGCGGGGGGGGAGGAACGTACAAACTCCTCGCAGACAGCGGCCGGGAATTGAACATCCCAGCCCGTCCAACCTATCCCGACGACAGCCCTCCGAGTCCTGGCAATGTCCTTGTCAATGCCGACCGCACTCATTCCAGCTGAGTGGCACCTTCCCCTCCATCCGCGGGGTTCGGGCGTCACCCACGGCCCCGGTGTCGGAGGGAATGATCGCCTCGGTGCAGTGTGTGGAGGTCCCTCCAACAACACTGGAAGTGGTGGGGAGGGAGGGGGAGAGGTTGTTGCCCTGACTCTCGCCCACCCTCTGCCCCCAGCTGAAGGACCTGAAGCGCCAGCTGCACCTCGAACGGAAGCGGGCCGACAAACTGCAGGAGCGGCTGCAGGACGTCCTCACCAACACCAAGTCCAGGACAGGTAGGCGACCCCCCGCCCCCAAACCTGGGCCGGCAGGGGGAAGGGTTAACGCCCTGTCCCACACCATCCTCCCATTGCAAATTCACGTCATCCCCAGTTCAGGCATGGTGGCACCGGAGACCTGCGTTTGATCCTGACCGCTGCTGCTATCGGGGTGTGTGGTGTGTGTGTGTGGTGGTGTGTGTGTGTGTCTGTGTGGTGTGTGTGTGTGTGGTGGGGTGTGTGTGTGTCTGTGTGGGGTGTGTGTGGTGGGGTGTGTGTGTGTCTGTTTCTGTGTCTGTGTGGTGGGGTGTGTGTGTGTGTGGTGGGGTGTGTGTGTGTGTGGTGGGGTGTGTGTGTGTGTGGTGTGTGTGTGTGTCTGTGTGGTGTGTGTGTGTCTGGGGTGTGTGTGGTGGGTGTGTGTGTGTCTGTTTCTGTGTCTGTGTGGTGTGTGTGTGTGGTGGGGTGTGTGTGTGTGTGGTGGGGTGTGTGTGTGTGTGGTGTGTGTGTGTGTCTGTGTGGTGTGTGTGTGTCTGGGGTGTGTGTGGTGGGTGTGTGTGTGTCTGTTTCTGTGTCTGTGTGGTGTGTGTGTGTGGTGGGGTGTGTGTGTGTGTGTGTCTGTGTGGTGGGGTGTGTGTGTGTGTGTGGTGGGGTGTGTGGTGTGTGTGTGTGTCTGTTTCTGTGTCTGTGGTGGTGGTGGTGTGTGTGTGTGTGTGTGTGTGTGTGTGTGGAGTTTGCATGTTCTCCCTGTGACTGATTTTGCTTCCCGTTAGTGTGAATGTCCTCTGTTAGAACATGGAACAGTACAGCGTAGGAACAGTTACCCGAGTTGTGCCAAACTACTTAAACTAGTAATTAAACACCTCACTAAACTAATCCCTTCTGCCTGCACAATGTCCATCTCCCTCCATTCCCTGCACATCTGTGTGCCTGTCTACGAGCCTCTTCAGTGCCTCTATCGTATCTGCCTCCACCCTCCACCCCTGGCAGCACAATCCAGGCACCCACCGCTCTAAAAGCCTTGCCCCGCACATCTCCTTTGAACTTTCCCCTTCTCACTTTAAATGTGTGCCGTTAGACACTTCAAGTCCGGGGACAGAGATACCACTGTCTGCTCTATCCGTGCCTCTCGTAATCTTATAAACCCCTCCGGTCTCCCCTTGGGCAGAAGGGATTAGGTGTCATTTGTGTAATTCAGCACACCACGGTGGGCCAAAGGCCTTGTCCCTGTTCTATGAGCCACCAGCCCCAAAGCTGCTCAGTCCCGATGCCGGGTGTCCAACCGAGACGTCGCCAGCTCCTTTCTGCCGCGCGAGCCGCCGAGTCCTTCCAGCAGATTGTTTGTCGCTCTGTCCTGAACCTCCCCTTCCCGCCCCGTCTCTTTCAGGCCTGGAGGATCTGGTCCTGGCAGAGATCAGCTCGCCCAGCCGGGTCCAAACCGGTGACAGCAGCAGCGTCTCCTCCTTCAGTTACCGAGAGGCCATCAAGGAGGGGGCCTCCAGCAGCAAGGTGAGCGGCAGAATGTGCCCCACACCCTGGGGCTCAGCCTGCGGCGGGAGGGAGGGAGGGAGGGGGGAGAGGTGGCACAGAGGGACTGCTGCACTGACACTGCTCGTGATATTGTTGTGGGCATGCACGGTATAAACGCCGTGACAGTTAGCTCATTGCAGCAGCCATTGTGAGGCGACGACAGACATAAGTTGACATAAATTATGCATGTGCAAACTGCACGACATTGGTGCAAGATTGAGAGAGAGAAAGAAATGTAGTCTGAGGTAGATTGGTCTATTATTGTAACTTGTACCGAGGCACAGTAGAAAACTTTGTCTTGCAAACCGATCGTACAGATCATTACAACAGTGCATCGAGGTAGTACAAGGGAAAACAATAACAGAATGCAGAGTAAAGTCACAGGGAAAGTGCAGTGCAGGCAGACAATAAGGTGCAAGGGCCACGACGAGGGAGATTGTGAGGTCAAGAGTCCATCTTATCGTACGAGGGGACCGTTCTATAGTCATACCACCAGACTTAAGGACAGCTTCTACCCCACTGTGATAAGACTATTGAACGGTTCCCTTATACAATGAGATGGACTCTGACCTCACGATCTACCTTGTTGTGGCCTTGCACCTTATTGCACTGCACTTTCTCTGTAGCTGTGACACTTTACTCTGTACTGTTATTGTTTTTACCTGTACTACATCAATGCGCTCTGTACTAACTCAATGTAACTGCACTGTGTAATGAATTGACCTGTACCATCGGTGTGCAAGACAAGTTTTTCACTGGACCTCGGTACAAGTGACAATAATAAACCAATATCAATATAACAGCGGGATAGAAGCTGTCCTTGAGCCTGGAGGTACGAGCTTTTAGTCTTTTGTGTCTTCTGCCCGATGGGAGGGGGGAGAAGAGAGAATATCCAGGGTGGGTGGGGGTCTTTGATTAGATTGGCTGCTTTACCGAGGCAGTGGGAAGTGTAGACAGAGTCCATGGAGGGGAGGCTGGTTTCCGCAATATGCTGAGCTGTGTCCACCTAGAAACCACCCTTTGTGTAAAAAAAAAAGTTGCCCCGCAGGTTCCTATTAAATCTTTCCCCTCTCAGCTTAATCCTATGCCCTGTAGTTCTTGATTCCCCAACCCTGGGAAAAAGACTGTGCGCATTCACCCTACCGATGCCACAGAGGGGAGGCTGGTTTCCGTGCTGAACTGTGTCCACAGCTCTCCACGGTTTCTTGTTGTCGTGGGCATGACTACGGAGGGTATAAATGCCATGAAAGCTTGTTTTGCAGCAGCACAGTACATTACGTACACGACAAACACCAGTTAACATAAATGGATGTAAATTGTACATAACACACCTGTGCAAGATATACGGCAAAAAAAATAATGACACTAGTGCAAGACAGAGAGAGAGAGGGAGAAATGTAGTCCGGGGGAGTGTTTGGGTTTTTCAGGTGGGTTCAAGAACCTGACGGCAGTGGGGAAGCAGCTGTTGTTGAACCTTGAGGTGTGGGTCTTCAGGCTTCCGTACCTCCTGCCCGATGGCAGCATCGAGAAGAGGGTAGGGCCCGGATGGTGGGGGTCCCTGACGATGGACGTCACCTCTTGCAGACGTCCTAGACGGTGGGGAGAGCCCCACCGCTCTCTTGTGTTCCTGTGCCTTGGAGTTCTGTGATGCAGCCACCCACTCATCCTGTTTCATTCCCCCACATTCCCCTCAGCTCCCCCCAGAATCTACCCCTCGCCCACGCGTGGGGGGGATTTCCAGCGACCCAGTAACCCACTGATGTGGGAGCAACTGGGGGAAACCTACAGGGAGAATGTGCAAGCAAGGAAACACAGACATGCACGTACAGGCACACACACACATCCAGGTACAGACACAGGCATACACAGACATGCACACACAGGTACAGGCACAGACACACAGGCGCACAGATAGGGACACAGACGGGCACACACAGACAGACGGGCACACTCACACATGTGCTGGAGGTCTGGATTGAACCTGGGACTCGGGCACCAGACCCAACATTCAGCCCTCTAACCAACATCACTGTGAGAGCTGACTTAGGCCACAACATTGACTGTGAGAACGTGAGGCTCCCCTTCGAAATGTAAACTGCTTATTGGCATCACACAGCAGGGAAACAGGCCCTTCGGTCCAACTGGTTCATGCCGACCTCCATGCCCATTTGCCCGCGTTTGGCCCATATCCCTGTAAACATTTCCTATCCATGTTCCTGTCCAAGTGTCGTTAATGTACCTGCCCCACCCACTTCCTCTGGCAGCTCGTTCCACGTACGGACCGCTCTCTGGGAAAGAGTTCTTTTTAAATCTTTCCCCTCTCACCTCAAACCCGTGCCCCCTAGTTTTTAGTTCCCCTTCCCTGGGGAAACAGACTGCGCATTCACACTATCTACACCCCTCACGGTTTTATACGCCTCTATAAGGTCACCCCTCTGTGTCCTATGCTGCAGGGAATAAATTCCGAGCCTGCCCAACCTCTCCCTGTAACTCAGGCCCTCGAGTCTTGGCAACATCCTCATAAATCCCAAGGTCACTGTTCTCGGCAGACTTCTGGATATTTTGCAAGAAGATGGATTTTGTTTTCACCTGCAACACAGTGCCTCAAAGCTCCAGAGACCTGGGTTCGATGCCAACCTCCAGCGCTGTGTGTGTGTGTGGAGTTTGCACGTTCTCCCTCTGACCATGTGGGGTTCCCTCCCACCTCCCCAACGACATGCGGGGTCGGTGGGTTAATCGGCCGCCGTGTATCCTCTCCCAGTGTGTGAGTGAGGGGTAGAATGTGGAGAATGGGTCAAAGTCAAGTTTACTGTCAGACGCACAAGTCTGTGTGTGCACAGGTGCAATGAAAAACTTGCTTGCAGCAGCGTCACAGGCACAGAGCATCAGATAAGCAGCATTCACAAGAAAAACAGAAACATAAATGAGACAGGAAAGGATATAATTCTTTATAGGAAGGATGTGGAATCCTTGGAAAGGGTGCAGAGGAGATTTACCAGGATGCTGCCTGGTTTAGAGAGTGTGCATTATGAGGAGAGACTAAGGGAGCTCGGGCTTTACTCTTTGGAGAGGAGGAGGATGAGAGGAGACATGATAGAGGTGTACAAAATATTAAGAGGAATAGAGTGGACAGCCAGCGCCTCTTTCCCAGGGCACCAATGCTCAATACAAGAGGGCAAGGCTTTAAAGTAATGGGTGGGAAGTTCAAGGGAGATATCAGAGGAAGGTTTTTCACCCAGAGAGTGGTTGGGGCATGGAATGCGCTGCCTGGGGCGGTGGTGGAGGCAGGTACATCGGGCAAGTTCAAGAGATTGCTAGATAAGCATATGGAGGAATTTAAAGTAGAGGGATATGTGAGAGGAAGGGGTTAGATGGTCTTAGGCGAGGTTTAAAGGTCGGCACAACATGGTGGGCCGAAGGGCCTGTATTGTGCTGTACTGTTCCATGTTCTATTTTAGGTTCAGGGAGGGTGTTTCACTGCCTGGGGAGCTGAAAAACAGACAGACTTATTATCACTGACTTAAATGATGTGAAATTTAGTGGCACAGTACAGTGCAAAGACATAAAATTACTGTAAGTTACAAAACTAAATAGTGCAAAAAAAGGGAACAACGAGGTTGGGTTCACGGACCGTTCAGAAATCTGATGGCGGAGGGAAAGAAGCTGTTCCTGAATTTTTGAGTGTGGGTCTTCAGGCTCCTGTACCTCCTCCCTGATGGTAATAACGAGAAGAGGGCATGTCCCGGGTGGTGAGGGTCCCCAGCGGTGGATGCTGCCTTCTTGAGGCGCCGCCTCTTGAAGATGTCCTCGATGGTGGGGAGAGTTGTGCCCATGATGGAGCTGGCTGAGTCTACAACCCTCTGCAGCCTCTTGTGAT
>NC_067446.1:2497329-2499829 GCF_009764475.1 Pristis pectinata | reverse complement strand
CTGGTGAGGCTCAGCAAGACTCCGTCGGCTCAGGAGGACGAGGTCGGGGAAGCCCCCGAGCGCAGCTGAGGGGGCTGTGCACCTGGCAACCAATCTCTGCGGGATCAGCAAGGGGGAAGAGCGAGTCCTCTGTCCAGACTGTGCACCTGTACATAATGCGTGTGTATATATAAAGCAGATGTCTATATATATAATGTACAGTGTGAATATAACACGGTCTATGGTTTTTGTTAGGGTTCCCAAGGGGATGCACTGCTCTGGTAATTGTTCCTGTGGACCCTGCCTGTCTGGCCCGCTGTAACTGCACCTTCCGAGCCCTGAAACCTCTGGCCTTTGCGGGGAGAAGCGAAGGGGTTTCTTTGTAATGTGATCTTCTGAACTGAAGCACCTTCTACCATTCTGGAGTGAGGCTCCCTCTCCACCGTCCCGTCACACACTCCCGGGATCAGACACAGGGTGAGGCTCCCTCCACACCGTCCCGTCACACACTCCCGGGGTCAGACACAGGGAGAAGCTCCCTCCGCACCGTCCCGTCACACACTCCCGGGGTCAGACACAGGGTGAGGCTCCCTCCACACCGTCCCGTCACACACTCCCGGGGTCAGACACAGGGAGAAGCTCCCTCCGCACCGTCCCGTCACACACTCCCGGGGTCAGACACAGGGTGAGGCTCCCTCCGCACCGTCCCGTCACACACTCCCGGGGTCAGACACAGGGTGAAGCTCCCTCTGCACCGTCCCGTCACACACTCAGACACCGAGTGAAGCTCCCTCCACATTGTTCTGTCACACACTCCCGGAACACTGAGAAGGGATGGGGTGGTTTACGTTCTGTGAACCATCCCTCTGACAAGCCCCCTGGGACATCACAGCCCCCAGGGGAGCAGAGGCCCATTCTGCAGGGGATCAGGTGATGTGTAACACTAACAGCTACCGACCTAATGCGTATTGATCCCCCCTCCTGCAGTATTTTTAGATTTTGCTTACGAGTCTGGCTGCCGTTGCCAAGTGCGGATCCTGACGGGAAGGTCTTGGAGAGGGTCCCGCACTGCTCTGGGTCAGACCTGCACCCCCCCCCCACCCCCTCCTGCCCAATGTTGACAGGAGGGGGGGTAGTTTCCCCCCACTGCGGTGACCCCCCACATCTCCCTGTGACCACTGAAGGGTTAATCCCTTTCCCTAGGGCATTGGGGACGGAAGCAGGGAAACCACTGGCCTCAGATAAGATCACACCCAATGTCCTCGGAGACCCGGTTAGAATCCGACCTCTGCCTCTGTGTTTCATGTCCTGTCATCCCCGTCCCCGTGTCCCAGTTCCCCCCCCCCCACCCCCACGTCCCAACGAACATGCCGGGGGGTGGGGGGGGATGGGTCAGGGGCTTGATTGCCCCCAGTGTGTGGGTGAGGTGTGAGAGAGAGAGACTAAATTGGGAGTGGTTTGTAGATTAGGTGCTTGGATGGTCAGAACAGACTCGGTGGGCCGAAAGGCCTTGTTTTCCGTGCTGGATTATCCCACGGCTCTCACCCCATATCCTCTGAATCCCAGTCCCAGAATCCCAGTCCCAGCTGGAGGTGGGTGGGGGGGTGGTGCGGTGGGTGTGTTGGGAATCAATGGGGAGCTGCTGTGTCTTTGGTTGTTAAGGGGGTTCCCCCCCCCCCAACCGCTTCCCCAGGGCGGTGCAGGGGTCCTGACCCATGGGGTAGGGGGTGCGTACGTGTGTGTGTGGGAGGGAGGGGTTTGCTCCCGTGGGCAATGGGTCGGTGGTACAAGGTGTGGATAACCTGGTGCCACTGGCCCGATGGTGCTGGGCTCCTGGACCCGTGTCCCCCGGCACTCGACCTCCCCGTCCTGTCGTCACTGAGCGGCCTCCAACCAGAATGGAATAAAGTATTTAAGCCGGGTTACCGCTGTGCTGGACTGACTCGTTCTGTCTCTAACTCCCTCTTTGTCCGTCTCACACCTGCAGTGCCTGGGGCTCGATGGTCTCTCCCGGTCCCCGTCACCCTCTCCCCACCTCTCACTCCATCTGACCCAACTCCTTCCCTTCCTTCCCCTGTGTGTGTGTCTCTCCCTCTCCCCCCTCTCTCTCCTCTCTCTCTCCCCCCTCTCTCTCTCCCCCCTCTCTCTCTCTCCCCCCTCTCTCCCTCCCCCCCTCTCTCTCTCCCTCCCTCCCCCTCTCTCCCTCCCTCCCCCCTCTCCCTCCCCCCCCTCTCTCCCTCCCCCCCCCTCCCTCCCCCCCTCTCTCCCTCCCCCCCTCTCTCCCTCCCCCCCTCTCTCCCTCCCCCCCCTCTCTCCCTCCCTCCCCCCCTCTCTCCCTCCCTCCCTCCCCCTCTCTCCCTCCCTCCCTCCCCCTCTCTCTCTCCCTCCCTCCCCCTCTCTCCCTCCCTCCCCCCTCTCCCTCCCTCGCCCCCCCTCTCTCCCTCTAGAGTCAGTACACAAATTGCTATGCTGCAGGTGTTTGTCAGACGGGTGCACACACCACATACAACCTGCGCAGCCT